>NC_091469.1:434187273-434357330 GCF_036971445.1 Narcine bancroftii
CCAGACCATTGATATACAACAAACAATAATGGTTCCAGCACCAATCCCTGAGGCGTACCACTAGTCACAGGCCTCCAATCTGATAAGCAATCTCTGGCTTCTCCCATCCAGGCATTGTCAAATCCAGTTCATTACTTCACCATGAACATCTGAACCTTCCAGACTAACCACCCATGTGGGACCTTGTTAAAGGCCTTACTAAAGTCCATTTAGACAACATTCATAGCCTTTCCTTCGTCAGCTTTCCTGAAGTTTAAAGATGACCTGACTTGCATAAAGTCATCTTAACTATACATAATCAGTCCCTGGCTATCCAAATAATTGTACATCCGATCTCTTAGAACACCTTCCAATAATTTGCCTACTACTGACGTCAGGCTCACTAGTCTATAACTTCCAGGGTTACTTCTGGAGCATTTTTTAAACAACAGAACAACATGAGCTACCCTCCAATCCTCTGGCACCTCACCGGTGGCTAAGGTAATTTTAAATATTTATGCCAGATCCCCTGCAATTTCTTCACTAGCCTCCCTCAAGCCTTGTCAGTCCCTGGGGATTTATCTATCCTTATTTGCTTAAAGACATCAAGCACTTCCTCCTCTTTAATCCGTATAGGTTCCATGACTCCACTGCTTGTTTTCATTACTTCCCACCACTCTGTGTCTGTTTCCTGAGTGAACACTGGTTTTAAAAAATACATTTAAGATCTCCCCCATCTCATTTGGCTTCATACAAAGGCGACCACTCTGATCTTCAAAGGGACAAATTTTGTCCCTTACTATCCTTTTGCTCTTAAAATACTTGTAAAACCCCTGAGGATTTTCCTTCACGTTGTCGGCCAAAGCAACCTCATGTTTCTTTTTGCCTTCTGATTTCTTTCTTGAGGTTTTTCTTGCATTTTTTATACTCCTCAAGTACCTCATTTGCTCCATGTTGCCTATACCTGCTATACACCTCTCTCTTCTTCAGAACCAGATCTCCAACATCCCTCAAAAACCAAGGTTCCCTCTGCTTGCTAAACTTGCCTTTAATGCTGACAGTAACATACAAACTCAGTACTCTCAAAATTTCACCTTTGAAGGTCCCCCACTTACCTTATACATCCTTGCCTGAAAACACTTATCCCAATCCAAGCATTCTAGATCCTTTCTCCAATTTAGAATCTCAATCTGAGGCCCAGACGCATCCTTCTCCACAATTAAATTAATGGCATTATGATCACTGGACCCAAAATGTTCCATAACAAAAACTTCTGTCACCTGTCCTGTCTTGTTCCCTAAAGGGAGATCCAGTATTGCATTCTCTCTAGTTGGTACCTCTATATATTGATTTAGGAAATTTTCCTGAATGCATTTGACAAACTTCAAGACAACCAGCCCTTGTTAACTATTGGGCGGTCTATAATACAACCCCATAAGTGGGGACATACCTTTCCCATTCCTCATCTCCATCCATACACTGTAGCCTCAGTAGACAAGCCTTCTGGTCTGTTCTGCCTGACCACAGCTGTGATATTTTCCCTGCCAACCACTGCCTCTCTTCCCCTCTTCATCCCCCGTTTGATCATGTCTAAATCAACAGAAACCTGGAACTTCGGACTGCCATTCCTGCAACCAAGTTTCACTAATAGCCACAATGTCATAATTCCACATGCCATTCTAAGCTCATCTGCCTTTCCTACAATACTCCTTGTATTGAAATAGATTCACTTTATCAAATTTCCACTACATACAACCTGTTGATTTCTAACAGTGGATGCAATTTTCACATCATCTTTTCCCTCCTCTACTGCTCTATCTGCTCTGGCATTCTGGTTCCCCTAGCTCTCCAAATCTAGTTTAAACCCACCGGAGCAGCATTAGCAAACCTTCCCAGAAGGATATTCATTCCCTTCCAGTTCAGATGCAAGTCATCCCATCAGAACAGATCCCACCTTCCCTGGAAGAGAGCACAATGATCCAGAAATATGAAACACTCCCTACTGCACCATGTCTTTAGCAATGTGTTAAGATGCATTATCCTCATATTTCTAACACTGGCATGTAGCAGGGTAACAATCCTGAGATCACAACCCTGGAAATCACATCCTTCAACCTAGCACCTAACTCTCTGAACTCTCCTAGGACGACCTCCTCACCATGTCATTGGTGAATGGACCACAACATCTGGCTGCTCACCTTCCCTCCTGAGAACGCGATCCGAGATATTCAGATCTTGACACCAGAGAGGCAACATACCATCGGGGATAATCTATTTCTTCCACAGTACCTCTTATCTTTCCCAGTAACTATGGAATCCCTTATCACTACACCTTGCCTCCTCCTCCCTTTCCTTCTGAGCCACAGGACTATTCTCTGTGCCAGAGAGCTGATAGTTGTGGCTTGGCCAAGTTAGGTCATTTCCCTACTCACTCCCCCAAACAGTATCCAAAATTATATACTTGTTATTGAGGGGAATAGCACAGGGGTGCCCTGCTCTGCCTGCCTGTTCCCTCTCCTGACTGTCACCCATCCGCCCTCCTTCTGCCTCCTAGGTGTGATAGTGTCCGTGTAACTCCTGCTTATCATCCCCTCTGCTTCCCGGATGATCTTCTTTAACTGCTCCCATTCTGACTTTCCTCTCTAACCTTTCCTTTTCTCCAATGAATCTCCCCACCTCTCCCATCTTCTGTCCAACAGCCTATCACCACTTAGCACCTCTACCCCTCGATATGATAGGTATCTCCCCTTCCCACTTCAATCTTTATGTAGGGTCCTGACCCAAAATATTAACTGACCATTTCTATCCATGGTTGATACCTGAACCATTGAGTTCCTCTGATTGCTTTGTTTGCTCAAGATCCTGCCATCTGCAGCTTGTGTTTTAACTCCTCATGGATGCATCATTTCAACTTCTTAAACTGTTCGGAGTCTGCCACATTAAGTGAATGCTAAGACCAGACCTTTAAATCACAAGGCCTGGGCAATATTTATCCCAATCAAAACTGCCAGATTGCCAGCATCAAGATGTACAGATGGATCAATAATAAGGATGTTAAAACTGAGGATTTAAATCAGACAGCTGAATATTGAAACTGGAGAAGCAACAAAGTTCTCAAGGATCACAAAATGTTAACAAGAATAGAAAGTAATTGAAAATACCAAGGGTTTAGAATTCAAGGTGGTAAAAGTGATGCTGCCACTATACAATGATAATAGTTGGATTAGATATGGAGAAATATGAGCAGCAATGGGCGCTTCATAGTATTTAGAATACATTGGCCTCAAAGAGCAAGCATCGATTTACCCAAATTATATTTGTACTCAAATGGTTAAATCACAACGAGGGATTGCACATCCTTTTAATCCCCTGGAATTTAATTAATACTTCCTCTACAATAAGTTTTCTCTGACTGCTTCTTGGTATGTCTCATACCACAGAACAATTCAAACAAGTTGAAAACAAGTTTTTAAAAGAGTGAAGTTAAAAAAAAATTCCTAAATGTAGAAGATGTTAAATGTTTCCAGTAAGGGTAATTGATACTAGACCAATAATCAACTTTAAGTTTAATGCAGTGGTTTTCAAACTGCTCCCCTAAACTCACATTCCATTTTAAGTAATCCCTAGGCCATAAGTGCTCTGTGGTTGGTAAGGGATTGCTTAAGGTGGCATGTGAGTGGGAAGGATGAGAACCACTGCTCTAGACCCAAATGTTACTGAAATATTTTGCTTGAGAAAAATTGTCATTGGCCCATTTCCTTTGGAGGTATGAGTCACTTTGGTACGATTAAAACAGTGGTTTTCAAACCTTTTTTCTTTCTACTCACATACCACCTTAAGCAATCCCTTACCAATCACAGAGCACTTATGGCATAGGGATTGCTTAAGGTGGAATGTGAGTTTGGGGGGGTGGCAGTTTAAAAACCACAGGTTTAATATTTGCTGTTAGTGCAGAATGTGGGGCAAGGACATGTAATGTTCAAATCAGCCATGACTTCCTAGGTTTGATACAATAAATGTGGTGAAACACGAAAGTCTGCAGATGCTGTGAATGTAGTGAAACCACAGAAATGCTGGAGGAACTCAGCAGGTCTTGCAGCAGCCATAGGAGGTGTGATGATAAATAACCAATGAAGTAAGGCTCAGGCTCCAGCATTTGTGCTTTTGATACCACAAAAGGCCTTCTCCTGTTCCTACAATTTTCAAGAAAAAAAGCTACTCCATGCACAATTGTGTGCTCTTCAATGCATTCAAATATATCCCTGGTATGTTCTATTTTGCTTTACAGTACATTTCCAACTACAACAAAAGAACATAATCCAGCGTTGCCTGTAAGGAATTCATTTGATCTTCCCAAGTCAGTGTAGATTTCCTCCGAGCATGCCAATTCCATCCCACCCTTCAAAAACTATGGTAGCTGTAGGTTAATTGGGGTAGTTGGGCAGCACTGGCTCGTGCATCAGAAGGGCCTGTTAAACATTTCATCCTTTGTCGGGATTTTTTTTGCTGAATTTTATTTTGCTAAACTATATTCATTTGTATCACTCAACAACTTCACAAGATGTTTTCCTTAAAAAAAAAGGAGCAAAAAATCAACATGCTTATTTTGCTCTCTTACATCTACTACTTTCTGTTGACTTCTGCTGAATATTTTATGAAAAAACAATGAATGGAGATTTTTTTTAAAAAATGTATCCTATAGTCTACAACTACAAATGTACACAATTTAGAAAATTTGCAGATTTAATTGAATGGCTGGGCATGTTAATTTGCAGCAAGGATTCAGTGCAATTTCTGCAGAAAATAAGATCTTCTCCGAGTCCTTACAACAAAATCAATAGGAGGTTGACGGAATCCCTTGATAATTTATCAATTACTTTTTACACTGGTTTTTGTGTGCTAATAAAGCAATGTTCAAACAAATTAGGCATGAATCCAGTGAGGAAGTACATTCATTTTATCGATTCTGATTTCAGATTGAAAATCGTGTTGGGATACGATCTCCTTACCTTTCAGCAAGACACTTCAGCCTTTGTTTAGTGAAGTCATCAACAAATTTTGTCATTACCTTTTGACCTTATTGTTACCTTTTGACCATACCCTGAGTGACAGAACAAGCATTCTTCAGTTAATATAAGAATAAAAGTAAAATTTACCTATTTTTTATCATCACCACATCAGAGAAACATACCCAAGTTAAATTTTTTATCATATATAACAAATTAAAATGTTATTTTGTGTAACTATACCACTGGTTTGATGCTTCGTAACTTTATTTCACATTCTATCTAGTCTTGATGAAACTGTCCCACGTAGGAACATAGGAAGTAGGAACAGGAGTAGGCCAAAAATGGCCCATCGAGCCTGCTCCACCATTCAATAAGATCATGGCTGATCTAATTTATGACCTAACTCCACCTACCTGCCTTCTCCCCATATCCCCTAATTCCTCTATCATGTAAAAATTTATCTAACCAAATTTTAAATATGCCTAATGAAGCAGCCTCAACCACTTCCCTGGATAGAGAATTCCAAACATTCACTACTCTCTGGGAAAAACTATTTTTCCTCATCTCTGTCCTAAATCTACTCCCCCGAACCTTGAGACTGTGTCCTCACATTTTAGTTTCCCTGGCCAGCTCAATAAACCTTCCTACATCTATCCTATCCATACCCTTCATAATCCCATATGTTTCTATAAGATCTCCTCTCATTCTTCTGAACTCGAGCGAATACAATCCTAGACAATCTTTCATCATAAGTCAACCCCTTCATCCCAGGGATCAATCTAGTAAACCTCCTCTGGACCACCTCCAAAGCCAGTATCTCCTTCCTCAAATATGGAGACCAGAACTGGACACAGTACTCCAGGTGCGGTCTCACCAGTACCTTATACAGTTGCAACATTACCTCCCTACTCCTGAATTCAATTCCTCTAGCGATGAAGGCCAACATTCCATTTGCCTTCTTAATAACCTGCTGCACCTGCAACCTAACTTTTTGCCATTCATGCACAAGCACTCCCAAGTCCCTCTGAACAACAGCATGCTGTAGTTTTTCACCCTTTAAATAATATTCAGCTCTTTCATTTTTCTTGCCAAAGTGGATAACCTCACACTTACTCCATCTGCCAGACCTTTGCCCACTCATCCAGCTTAACTATATTCCTCTGCAGACTCTCCACATCCTCATTACAATTTGCTCTTCCACTAAATTTGGTGTTATCCGCAAACTTGTCTGCACCACATTTTGTCCCCTCCTCCAAGTCATCAATGTAAATGATGAACAGCTGTGGGCCTAGCACCGACCCCTGCGGCACCCCACTTACCACTCTCTGCCAACCTGAAAGACTCCCACTTATCCCGACTCTCTGCCTCCTGTCAGACAACCAATTTTCGATCCATGCCAATAGACTTCCCCAGACTCCACTTTCCTGTAACTTACTGAGAAGTCTCTTGTACATGTTGTATTTCAACCCATCTTCCAGATGTAAAAAGGGTTGATGTCTATTCCTCTGTTATATCTGGTTTTCATTTTTTTTTGTATCACTTACATATGCAGTATGAAATTTCATGTAGTCACTCTTAAGCCCTGTATCTGTATATTGACATATATTTACAGCTATATTGACAGGATTATCATCATTAATTCCTACAATTGCCATATCTCAACAAAGGCAATTAATGTTGAATAATCATCTCCTTACACAAAAGTCTTTCAGTATTTCCAATCCCAAGCTCATGTATCTCAACATGAAGCATGTCCACTACACTTCATTCTTAAGAACACACCATTCTTAACATACCATTCTTAACATACCCTAGCAAATATCTTTCTCACGGATATGATCTTAAATGCTCTCGCATGACTATGATCAGAAAAGATGTCACACCCTACAGCCCTGTCAGTATTTTACATGAACTGAGCTCACCAATGCAGCCAAAGATGCATCTCTTATGACAGGGGTGTCAAACTCAAATTCACGGAGGGCCAAAATTAAAAACTTGGACTAAGTCGAGGGCCGAACTAAATATTTATTGAAAATTTTCAACAACATCTGCATGTTTTCTCTTCTTTCAACATATGTAATGTTAAACTTTTTCTTATTAAAATAAATGTTTAATAATAGTTTTGGATAAACTCTTTCCAGAAGCATTAACAAATGAGAAATAAAATATTCAATAAATAATATTTCTCTATAGAGGATTTGTCAAATGTTGCTAGTGTGCTGTCGAATAGTAAAATCTGAGGGCTATTGAGAATGTGGGAGAATAACATGATTCCTGAAACAATCAAATTGGGTGACTGATTGAGGGCATGAACTCTAGCAGGGTTATTTGCCATGCCCTTTTTCCATTGGTACAGATATCCTTTGATTTACACACTTTTCAAGTTTTATGCCTAATGAGCTTGTATCCAGGTGCAGGACCATTTTTAACCAGGAATATATTTATCACTGTGACATGAAACTATTGGAAGATTGTTTTATCCTGAGATTAAAGTTCATAAAACTTACTCAGGCCTGTGAGCGGGAGGGTGGGTTGGACAACGACAGTGCATGGGCATCGGCTCTCGCTGCAGGGCAGCATCTCGGCGGATCAGCGGCCCCGTCACCGTGAGTCGCGGATTGGCCTGGAGCAGGGAGGGGGAGTGGGCAATGGTCCTGGCGAGGTCAGGCCCGAGGCCTCCGGTTCCGGGTGCTGGGAAGCGACCTTGGCTTCCCCTGACACCGGCCAGGCCCCAAAACCAGAGTCCACGGTGAAACCCTGCAACATAAACAGAGGAGGTGGGGGCGATTAGCAGGCTGACGCCAATGCATTCTGGGATTTGTTGTATTACTGTGCATGCGCTATACTGGCGCGGCGGGCCACCTCTAATACATTTTTGAAATGATCTTGTGGGCCAAATATAATTATATCATGGGCCAAATTTGGCCCGCCGGCCAGAGTTTGACATGTGTGTCTTATGACCTTGATAAAGCTGATGGAGATGCACCATTCTGCATCAATGGTGCTCTACTAAGACAACCAGATTTTCGCTTCCCAGCATATTGTGTGGCTACGTACTTGAAAACTTTATCACAATAATAAAAGCTACTAAGAAACAAAGTAAAAGATATTATCCATCTTTTACCAATGGTATTATACAAAACAGCTAGGAATTCCGGTGATCAGCCTAAATTCCCAACTTGTGTTAATACTAGAAACAAATTTCTCAGCAAATGTAAACTAATTATTAGATAATAATTGGGCTGATTTATGGTACATGCTTGTTAACGATAAGAAATTGAAGAATGATTGATTGTGTTTCTTTAGTCCCTTGTTCTTTAATTTGTACTTTGTTTCACTGACAGGGAGCTGGATTCATGAATTAATGCCCATTTAACAGGAAATTTGCACCCACGCAAGAAATGGTGAAATTGTTTGTCAGACTTATGACAAGAACACATCTGTAAGCCTCAGCTGGGAGTGCCTACAAAATTTAGAAATATTTGAGCACTGTATCTCAAACAAACCATAAAACTGTCTGTTATAATCAGAAAGATCATTGTACTTTCTGGAACATAAGACAGATTTAAATTTAAGAAAGTGACAGGTAAGTAAGTCAACTTGTAACAAAATGACAGTGAATGGAAAAACATTATTAAAAAATGACAGGTGTATATTTTAACAATACTTTCATGTTCATTTTTTTTCCAATCAGTTTCTGGTCAATAAATTAAATAAGGAAGTATACAGCAAGAATAAAAAAAAGATAGAATCTATAAAATCTGTCATTGTATGCTATAACTATATTAACAAAGTAATAATTTTGCTCCAACCGCAGCAATGATGGGGATCACCCAGTGGCCAACCATTTCAATTACATGCCCCACTCCTGCGTGACATGTCTATCTGTGTCCTCACACACTGCCAAACCAAGGCCACTCATAAACTGGAGGAACAATAGGGACTCTGGATCCAGATGACACTAATATCAAGTTCTCCAGTTTATGTTAAGCCACTCGCCAGCCTCCCTCTCTTCCTCATCCCTGCCTTCCTGCTCCATTCAGAACTACCCCCTCCCTCTATCAATTCTCAGCTTCTTTCCTTGTGCCCTCTCACCTTTATTCACCTATGCCTCTTGCCTATGGGCCTCTTCTCCTCTCCGTGCCTCTCACCCCACCATTTTGTTCCGGCACCAGCCTGCTTTTGCTTATATCTTCATTAAGGGCTCAGGCCCAAAATGTTGGATACACCTTTATCATTGCCACATAAAATAAAAATGTTGCATGACTTACTGAGTTTATTAAGCACTTTTGTATGAACTACAATCACAGCAAATTTGCATGTTTAACTTTGTATTGTGCATTGTGGCAAAGATTTCCTATGTTCTATCACATTAAATGGAATTGATGCCAACTGAGGAAGATGAAATTACTTGCAGATTAATTTCCTTCACTATTTGATGAATCAGAAATTCCAGTAACATTAACCATTCACACAAGCTCAGACAAGGAGAGAGTCACAGAAGGAATTCTGTGGGCATTTCAATATACACAGAGAGAAACCAACCTATCAATTGAAGATGAACTTCATCATGATAGCATTGAAAGTTCTGGCGAGGTGTGGCACAAACTTGTGTGCTGCTCTTCGATAATTTCTTCTCATTAAATAGAACTGTTCCACTCCTTTCTCGTTCTTCAACTTTATCCATCTGCATGAATGCTAGAGTTGACCTTTTAGAATCCTTCTCACCAGGTATGATAATGCAAATACACTTAAATAAGTTTCATGGTGTTTTGTGAGGACAATACCTTGCTTTCACCATGCATCCTCCAGAGTCTTATGTGATGACATTAAGTATATGAAGGACAAGGGACCAAAGAGATATCGACAGGACCAGTATGAACATCCTTGAGTCACTATGGCCATTGCAAAGTAACGATCCTAATCTGATTACCATTTACCTAGATCAACTCTAGTTCAAAGCAAAATAAATTGATGAAGATAGGGCTTTAATGAAGTCTACATGGATTTTAGTAAGGCATTTGACAAGGTCCCCCATGAGAGATTCCTTCAGAAAGCCATGAGGCATGGGATGCATGGAGCTTTGGCTGTGTAGATTAAAAATTGGCTTACAGTAGTAGTGGACAGAAAGTATTCTACTTGAAGGTCAGTGACAGGTGGAGTTACCCAGAGATCTGTTCTGGAATCCCTGCTCCTTGTGATTTTTACAAATGACCGAGATAAAGAAGTGGAACCATGGGGGCCCAGAGAGTGTAATAAAAAGGAATAAAAATGGTATAAAAGTAATTATTTATCATTAAAATATATGTATTCTCTGACAGTGGATGGATCTGTATATATGGAAGATGGGTGGGAGGGAGGGACTGTTTTGTTTTTGTTGTGTTTGTGAGAAAAAGTTTAATAACTGTACATTTAAAATGTTACTATGTATAATTTTGAAAAAATACAAAAATAAAATATTCAAAAAAAAGTGGGTCAATACAATGACAGATGATAAATTGGAGGAGTTGTGGATAGTACTGAAGGTTATTGTAGGTTACAAAAGGATATAAATAAAATGCAGAATTTGGCAGAAAACTGGCAAATTAGTGTGAGGTGATGCATTTTGGAAGGTCAACCAGAAGGCTGAGTACAAGCATAATGGTTGGATACTTAATAGTGCGGAACTTGGGGCCCAAATCCACACATCTCTCAAGGTTGTTGCACAGGTTGATAGGATAGCTAAGAAGGCCTAAGAGATGTTGGGATTCATTAATAGGGGGATTGAGTTGAATAACCAATCAGTCTTGCTGGATCTCTACAAATCTCTGGTCACCTCATTACAGGAAAAATATGGTAGTTATGGAAAGGGTGCAGAGGAGATTTACCAGGATGTTGCCTAGATTGGAAAATAAGTCTTATGAGGCAAGGTTAGCATAGCTGGGACTTTTCACTTTGGACCAAAGAAGGGAGACTTAGAGGTCTACAAGATTCTGAGGGGCATAGATAAGGTGGACAGCCAGTGTCTTTTTCCCAGGGCAGGAAAAACAAATACCAGGGGACATCTCTACAAACAGAGTGGAGGAAAAGTTTAGGAGAGCCACCAGGAGTTGTTTTTTGAAACTGAGAATGCCTTGCCAGGGATGATGGTGGATGCTGAAACATTAAGGGCATTTAAGAGACTCAAACAGGCACATGGATGAAAGAATAGAGGGTTACGAACAGTGGCAGATTAACTACCACCCAGGCTCTAGGCTGAGCTTTAGTGAGGAACACCCCCCCCCCTCCAGATCTTGTCCCCCTGCCCGCACCCTTTGTTGAATAAAGTGAAATTTGTTCCCTTTATTTGTCCTTGGGCATGACGCCCTCATATTCTAAATTTATCAGTTGGGTATGTGCTGGGAATATACCTGTTGGTCTTTGCTTGGAGAACGGGAGAAAAAACTTCATTAAAATCAAACAAACCTTTATCTTACAGAAGCTGTCTGCTTGCCCCAAATAATTTGAAAAGTTTGTTAGTTACAAGTTCTAATAAAAAGTCTTGATACAAAATAACAGAGAAGGGAGCATCAAAAAAGTAAACCTCAGGTCCACAGAAATATAGTTGATGGTTAAGAGTCTTTACTTCCTGTTAATGCAGCAAGACCTGCTGAGTTCCTCCAGCATTTCCATGTTTTTACTTTGCAAAAAGAAAACGTGGTCCCCTTCCCCTTCAGGATGCCAAGGGAGCATAATTGACAGCTTTCATTGCCAAATCGGATGGGGAGAATGGGATACATGGTGGTGATTGGCCTCTAGACGGGTATGAGAGAGTGACAGGTTTCTGAAGTTGAGCATTGGTGGAACATGGGAAGCAGGGATGAGTGGGCAGACACTGTGCATGATAATGTCATTATGGGAGATCACGTGGTTTAGTTGCAGTTCGTACATTCTTTTTAAGCCTGGCAAGACGGAATGGTATCTGCACCATTTTGCATTGTGGGTAAAAAAAACACTTACATCTCTCTTGCTGTGTCCAATGTAAAGAATTCTACTCCGGGAGTACTGCACCCATGACAGGTGGACCCAGGATTAATGTGAGCTCATATTGACAAGAGATTACATTGGTATACCAGTGGTTGTGACGTGCCCCCTTACCTTCCAAGACCTTAGGATTCAGCCTACTCAGTCTAATGGTTAAACCGCAACTGGTTATGAGGTAGGAAGGGTTTAGTATTTAATTTGGTAGGAATATACAAGTTGGCATAACATGGAGAGCTGAAGGGCTACGCTGTAATGTTTTGTGTTCAAACTGCGACACATATTCCAGGAACCACTGCAGGCACGTCAACAATTTTTTTTTTGTTTTCATTTCAGCTTTATTGTCAGAGTACAATCATAACATCACATACAACCATGAGATTCCTTTTTCCTACGGACACAGCTGAATTACCACTAATTGGTAGTGCAATAAAATAAGCTGTACACAATATAAGCATATGAACAATTAAAAGAACTGTTAATAGACAACAAATGTAAACAAATTGACCATGCAATACAGAGAAAACAAAGAGAGTCCTTGATTGAGTTTATTGTTGAGGAGTCTGATAGTGGAGGGGTAGCAGCTGTTCCTGAACCTGGTGGTGTGAGTCTTGTGGCAGCTAGACCTCTTCCCTAATGGCAGCAGCAAGAACAGAGCATGTGCTAGGTGGTGAGGGTCTTTAATAATTCCTGCTGCCCTCTGACAGCAGCATTCCCTGTACATGTATTCAATAGTGGGGAGGGCTTTATCTTTAATTTTCCGGGCTATTTTAAGCTACAAAGCTTAAAATTGCAGGTTATAGAGAGCATGATCTACAAATTCACTGATGACACCACCATTGTTTGGTGAATCACTGGAAATGTTGAGAATGAATACAGGATGGAAATCAAGATTCTGGTTAAGTGGTGCCAAAACCAAGGAGCATATTGTTGATTTTAGGATGGAGAGGACAAGGGACCTTGCTCCTGTCCACATCGATAGTACAGAGTTGGAGAGAGTTCTTGGGAGTCTGTATCTCACAAGACCACCCTTGGAGTCAGCACCACGAGGCAACCATGAAAAAGGACCACCAACACTTCTACTTTTTAATGAGTCTGAGGAGACTTGGCATGTCAGCACATACCCCATTAAACTTCTAAAGTTTCACTGTGTAAAGAATAGTGACAGGCTCTAGCAGAGCTGTTTTGGGAATTCGACTGCTCAAGAATGCAGAAGGCTCCAGAAGGTAACAAACATAATCAGGTCCATCACAGGTTCCAACCTCCTATCCAGTGAAAGAGTCTATGTGAAGCACTGCCTTAAGGAGGTAGCCAATGTCGCAAAAGATCCTCATCACTCCAGTCAGAATGTCGTCTCACTCCCCCCTTCAGGCAGAAGCCTGAAGACTACTACTTCTAGGCTTAAGAACCAAGCTCTCAAACCGCACCCCACCCCCCCAACTGTTCCACTAATCAAGGATTGTTCCAACCACAAAAGGACTGCATGCACTATTGACAAGTCACAAACTTTTAGAATAAGGATAACTGAATATTTATAAGCTATTTTAGTGTAGTTCTTGACTTTTTAATTCAATTAAGCATGTAGTATGTAGTTTTTAATCATTGTTTTGTATTTTTCCATTTGAACAAAGTATCTGTTCAGCTAAAGAAGTTTCAGAGTACACATTGTCGAACTCTAGCTTTACCCTACCCTCAATTTAGTTTATGTGTCGTCTGAGTCCAGCGTGCTCGTTGAATGAAGTGATAGGAGAAGGTATTCGGTTCAACAATCAGTTTATTATACAGCACAAGAATAAAACTTAACAGAGCTCTGGGTCAGTCGTTAGTTCATAGGTCACCTGCACAGTGAGCTATTCCCCAAGACTGACCCCTATTGTCCAGTCTGCTCAGTTTATATAGATCCAAATTACCATACAGAACAAAAGTTGGCTTCCTTTGCTAGATTTTTTACATAAAGTATATCAACAATTTCCTATTCTCCAGTTTATCTCGGGTGTAGACCTCTTATCTTAAATCCTCAAGATCAGACCATCCTATTGTTTTGAACAGAAATCAATTCCTACCCCAGATATTTCCAATCATCGTTCTATTCCTGTCTGGCCAATTTCTTCTGTTCTCCTTAACACCTCCTCATGCCTTAATCTTCTTCCTAGACTGGCTTTCCATTCCCTTTGTTTCTTACAGGATACTCTTTGTTCTGGTCTGCCCTGTGTCTCCTGTGCTACTCAACACCTCCTTCAGTTGAGCATTCCTCCTAAATCGTTTCATCCATTTCCTCTCCCTTGTATTTTGGGATCAGACAATTCTACCCCTACTGGACTCGGCCAACTTTGCTCCATGCTGTGATTGTCACTTAATTACCTTACCATGAAGTAAATATAAAATTGTTACATAGTCATATATTCCGTGATATTTTAACCCCTAGATTCCAACAACATACATGTACACAACAATCCACTCATTATAAACTCAATGCATAGTCTCAGACTTACTGTAAAGTTGAACAGTGAACAGTCAAATGATCAAAAGGAAATATCTTTTGATATTCTACCAGAAGTTGTTGGGGATCTGTGACATACTGCCTGAAAGGTTGATGTGTGCAGGAAACTTAAGATATTTAAATAATTCATGGATATGCAAATGAATAGTCATAATTGGCAGGGTTATTTTCTGATCTAGTGCTAAAAAAGAGGGATGAGATTAGTTGATTTTTAAACTGGCATGGACTTGAGATGATACGAGTCAAATAGCATCCTTCTTTGTGGTAGATTTTCTATGTCCTCAAAAATGGGGTTGCCCTTCATTGACTAAAGCTTGGCCTTCAATACCATTATTCAATCAGTGGTGGTCAAAAAAGCTACAACCTTTAGGCCTCTGTACCCTCAACCGAATCCTTGACTTTCTCATTGAAAGACCAGTCAGTACAAATTGGAAATAAAGTATTCTCCTCACTGATTAACAACACAGGCGTACCCCAAGGAGGCGTGCTAAGCACACTGATCTACTCATTATACACCCATGACTGTGTGACCAGGCACAATTCCAATGCCATCTACAAGTTTGCCTATGACACCACAGTTGTCGGCAGAATCACAGACAGCAATGAGGAAGTGTACAGGAGGGAGAGTGATCAGCTTGTTGAATGGTGTAACAACAACCTTGAGCTCAACATTACCAAAACCAAGGACATGATTGTGGACTTCAGTCCTCATTGAGGGCTCAGTAGTAGAGAGGGTCAATAAAATCATATTCCTGGGTGTCAAAATCATATTCCTGAGGATCTGTCCTGGAGCATCCATTTTTTAAAAAAAATGTTCACACTGTGAACCATATTAACCAAAATACACATAGTGAATATACACAGTGTCATTTTATCCCCTTTTCCCCCTCCTTCCTTCCCACCCCCCTCCAAACCCATTAAGCGTTCGACATATACAATACAATAAACCCATTAAACAATGTCATCACACAATGAAAATAAACAAGAAAATTGTGTCATCTACTTTTACACACTAGGTCAGTTCATTTCGTCTTCTTCTCATTCTATCATTTTAGTGGGTGGAGGTCTGCGGTAGGCCCTCTTGGTTGTGTACCATGTACGGTTCCCAAATTTGTTCAAATAATGTGATTTTATTTTTTTTAATTACATCTTATTTTTTTTCCAATGGAATACATTTATTTATTTCTATGTACCATTGCTGTACTCTCAGGCTCTCTTCTGATTTCCAAGTTGACATTATACATTTTTTTGCTACAGCTAAGGCTATCATAATAAACTTTTTTGTGCTTCATCCAGTTTGAGGCCTAATACTTTACTTCTTATATTACTTAGAAGAAAGATCTCTAGATTTTTTGGTATGTTGCTTTTTGTGATTTTATTTAATACCTAATTTAGATCTTCCCAAAACTTTTCCACTTTCTCACATGCTCAAATTGCATGTACTGTTGTTCCCATTTCCTTCTTACAGCGAAAACATCTATCTGATACTGTTGGGTCCCATTTATTTAACTTTTGGGACGTGACATATAGCCTGTGTAACCAATTATATTGTATCATGCATAACCTCGTGTTTATTGTGTTTCTTATAGTTCTGGAGCATAGCTTTTCCCACATTTCATTTTTTATCTTTATGTTTAGATCTTGTTCCCACTTTTGCTTGGGTTTATAGCTTATTTCATCATTTTCTTCCTCTTGCAACTTGATGTACATGTTTGTTATAAATCTTTTAATTATCATTGTGTCTGTAATCACACATTCAAAGCTGCTTCCTTCTGGTAAACTCAGTCTGCTTCCCAGTTTGTTCTTTAAGTAGGTTTTTAAGTTGGTGGCATGCAAATATTGTACCATGAGTTATTCCATATTTGTACTTCATTTGTTCAAATGATAATAAATTATTTCCCAAATAACAATTTTCTATTCTTTTAATCCCTTTTCTCTCCCATTCTCTAAAGGAAAGGTTATCTATTGTGAAAGAGATTAGTTGATTTTGCGTCAATAATAATTTTGGAATTAGTTTTTTTCCTTTCTACATGAATCTTCTTCCAAATGTTGAGCAGATGGTGCAGTACTGGTGAACTATATTGCACCAGTTTTTCATCCCACTTATAAAGTATATATTCTGGTACCTTCTCCTCTATTTTATCTATCTCTATCCTGGTCCAATCTGGTTTTTCCCTTGTTTGATAAAAATTTGATAGATATCTTAATTGTGCTGCTCTATAATAATTCTTAAAGTTTGGTAGGTCTTCAATCAAAAAGTTAGGTAAATCTTTGGTTCAAGTTAACACCAAGCTTAATACCTTGGTGGACATTAATACTCAATAGATGGTTGACTACGGAGCTTTCAAGCTTGAAACAAATGAAAGACTTGATGTTTGTGACCAAGGTATAGTTGAGGTACAAGACCAAATACAAGATGTAAATAAAACAACTGAAACTTTACAAGTTCAGAATAAAAATTTAGCAAAAAAGGTTGATTATTTGGAGAATCAGTCTTGATGAAACAATGTAAAAATTATAGGTTTGCCAGAAGATATAGAAGGACCAGATCCAAGAAAATTCTTTACTGATTGGATCCCTCAAGTTTTAGGACAAGATAAGTTCCCGGATGGTTTAATACTGGAACGTGCTCATCAAGCTTTGAGAAGAAAACCTTTTTCAGGACAGAATCCAAGACCTGTTCTGGTCCGTTGTCTAAACTATTATGATAGAGAGACAATTTTGCATGTGGCTATTAGAAATGCTCAACAAAACAGATCTCCTTTGATGGTCCAGAACAATCGTGTTTTTTTTTAATCCGGATTTGAGTCAGGAAATAATATCTCAACGACGTGAATTTAATCCTGTGAAAGAAGTGTTATGGAAAAAAGGATATAAAGCAACATTTAGATACCCTGCAGTATTGAAGATTTTTCAGGATGGATATCAACCAAAATTTTTTGACAATCCTAAAGAAGCTATGGACTTTGCTCAATTGTTACCAATGACACAATTTCAGGAATGACGTAGTCCTCCACGGTCTCCGAAGAGAGTGGAGATGCAAGACGGGAACCGAATTTCAAGAAGAAATGGAAGCAATGGTGGTCGAAGTGACAAAGCTGATTAAATTTTTTTTTTTAAATTTTCTCGAGAAGATTTAGATAATGATAATTTCATGTGAAATGGGAGTTAGGAGAGGGAACTGGGTGGGCATTATTTTCCAGAAACCAACCAGCTACGTGTGAGTTATCTCACACCCAATATTTTGTGGGAGTTACCGCATTGTGCAGTTTAGAAAGGAGGAGGTAGTCATAACCTCTTACCTGTTTTTTTTATTAATTTTTGGATTAAGGAGTGAAGTTTCTTATTTTTTTTTAAATAATAATTTCTTTTCTTTTTTATTTCTCTTTTTTTTGTTGTAATTTTAAGAGGGGATAAGGGGAGGGTTTTTTTTCTTTCTTTTTTTCTTGTTTTTTTTCCTTTTTTTCTTGTTCTGTTGTAAGAAAAGTCTAAATTAAAGTTTTTTGCAGGAAACTCATTTAACGGATAAGGAACATTTGAAACTTAAACGTGAATGGGTTGGACAAGTTTTTTATTCTTCATTTAATTCAAAAGCAAAAGGAGTGGCAATTTTGGTGCACAAGAATCTACCATTTCAGTTACAGAATGAAGTGAAAAATGGTGGAAGATTATTAAAATTGAATTGTACAATCTTTAATGAGGCTTGGACTTTGCTTGATGTTTATGCTCCAAATGTTGAGGATACAGCTTTTGTTGTGTCTTTATTACTTGGACAAGCAAATTCCAATGTGATGATTGGGGGAGATTTAAATGTGGTATTGGAGCCTTTATTGGACAAGTATCCAAGAGTAATTAAGAAATCTAAAATGGCAGTGCAAGTGACTAATATGATGACAGATTTGAATTTAGTTGATATTTGGCGAAGATTTAATCCTACAGAGAAAGATTTTTCTTTTTATTCTTCACGCCATAATTCCTTTTCAAGAATTGATTATTTTTAAAATTTCAACACATTTGCAGGATAATGTTATATCTGTGGATTATAAGGCAAGGTTGGTCTCAGATCATTCATTATTATTATTAGAATATCAGAGTTCACAAGATGTTCAGAGAACCCCAAGATGGAGATTTAATACTATGCTATTACAAAAACCAGAATTTATTAGTTATTTAAAAAAACAAATTGAGGTTTTTATTAGTAATAATATTAATTCTGTTTCTAGTCATTTTGTTTTATGGGACGCAATTAAAGCTTTTTTACGAGGTCAAATTATTAGTTATGCTTCTAAAGTAAAGAAAGAGAGAATTAGAGAGATTGAAGATTTAGAGAAAAAGATAACTGTTACTGAAAAAGAATTTCAAAAAAATCCTACTGAAATGCCAAAGAATCAGTTAACTAATTTAAAATGTAAATATAATGAATTACAAACATATCAGTTTGAATTTTTAATGAATCGAACTAAACATAAGTTTTATGAATGGGGTGAGAAGGACTTCTCTAAAGTCCTTTCATGGCAGTTGAAAAAAGAACAATTATCTAGGATTATACCAGCAATTAGAAAGAAATCGGGCATTACTTTTAGACAAAAAGAAATTAATGAGGAATTTTGTAATTTTTATTTAAAATTATATACTTCAGAATGTAAAGATGTAACTGAAGATGCAATAGATTCTTTTTTGAAAAATATTAAATTGCCACAACTGAATCAAGAAGATAGACAAGAGTTGGATAAATCTTTTACAGAAAATTAAATTGAAATGGCAATAAGAGATATGCCAAATGGAAAGGCACCTGGTGAAGATGGGTTTTCTATAGAGTTTTATAAAACTTTTTATGTTGATATATCTTCTATTTATAAGGATGTAATACAGCAAATTTATAAAACTTTTCAATTACCTGAATCTTGTTCTAATGCTATAATTACAGTTATACCAAAAAAAGATAAAGATCCTTTACAGGTTTCTTCTTATCGACCAATATCGTTGTTAAATGTGGATTATAAAATTGTAGCTAAAGTTATGGCTAATAGATTAGCTCAATATTTACCTAAAATAATACATAAAGACCAAACAGGATTTATAAAAAATAGATATGTGTCTGATAATATTTTGCATTTAATAACTTTGATAAACAAATCTAAATCTCAAATGAATTATCCAATAGTGGTTTCGTTGGATGCAGAAAAGGCTTTTGATAGAGTGGAATGGAAGTTTTTATTTAAAGTACTTGAGAAATTTTGTTTTGGTTCCTCATTTATTGGATTGATAAAGGCTTTATATAATAGTCCGAAGGCTAGAGTTGCTACCAATGGGCAGATTTCAGAATCCTTTGATTTAACAAGGTCTACTAGGCAAGGATGTCTATTGTCACCTGCTTTATTTGCCAT
The DNA here is from genome assembly GCF_036971445.1 of Narcine bancroftii. Lineage (NCBI taxonomy): Eukaryota > Metazoa > Chordata > Chondrichthyes > Torpediniformes > Narcinidae > Narcine > Narcine bancroftii. The sequence continues at coordinate 434,207,148 of NC_091469.1, forward strand.
AGTTATTGAACCTTTGGCACAATTAATACGTCAAAATGAAAATGTTATGGGTATGAGAGTTTTGAATGAGGAATATAAGATTAATTTATTTGCTGATGATGTTTTATTATATTTGGTGGATCCTGATATTTCTTTACCAGCAATTCAAGAATCTTTAGAAAATTAGGGTCAATTATCTGGTTATAAGGTAAACTGGGCTAAAAGTGAAATTTTGTCAATTTGTAAAGATGATTATTCAATGTATAAAAATATTATAAATTTGAAGTGGACTAAACAAATTAAATATTTAGGAATTAATGTTAATACAGAATATCAAGATTTATATTCAATTAATTATCTTCCTTTAATAAAAAAGATTAAGTTAGATTTGATTAGGTGGAAGGATTTACCTTTAGGTTTATTGGGGAGGATTAACACTATAAAAATGAATATTTGTCCTCGGATACAGTATTTGTTTCAATCAATTCCTTATTTTTTTTTTAAGTTTTTTTTAAGGTTTTATATAAAGCAGTTAGAGATTTTTTATGGAAGTGAAAATTTCCGAGGGTAGCAATGAGAAAGTTGATGTGGGATTTTCAATTTGGAGGTTTGAGATTACCGAATTTTCAACATTATTATGAGGCAGCTCAATTTAAATTTCTTAGTGCATTAATGAATACGGAGGACCCACCTAGTTGGGCAAAGATAGAAATGGCAGTTATTTTAGAAAAATTTCCACATGAGTTTTTGTTTCGATGGAATAAAAATTTATTACGAACTTATGATGTACCAATATTGAAACATTTACTGAATTTATGGACAAGTAAACTTAATAAATTGGGGCTTAAAAATAAATGGTTTGGGCGATTGCCATTATATAATAATCAACTTGTTCCTTTTACAGTCTCCAATATTACTTTGAAACAATGGGAAAGGAAAGGAATAAAAAAATTATCAGATTGTTTGGACTAATTTGAGTTGGGTTATTAATGTGTAATAATTATTGGGGAGGGTATAGTTTATTTAGATTACTGATACTGTATTGTAATTTTATTATTTTATTCTTAATTTTTTTTAATGTTATATGTTATTCATGTTATAAAATCTTAAATAAAGTTTAAAAAAAAGATTTTTTTTTGAAGGATGTTTTTGTTCTTTTGAGGAATTATAAAGGAAATTTGGTATTAGTGGAAATTCTGTATTTGTATATTATCAGTTAAGATCATTTGTAAAACAGGTATGTGGCCAACATATGATTTTATTGCCTGAAACTAGTTTTGAGAAATATGTACTTTCCATACCAAAAAAGGGGTATATATCTGATTTGTATTGTATTTTACAAAAAAAATGAAAATAAGACAGATAAGTTGAAATGGGAAAAAGATTTAGGTTTTATAATAGCTGAAGAAGCTTGGATGGAAATTTGTCAGAATAGTATTCGAAAATTGATTAATGCTAGATTAGCGATGATTAATTATAATTTTATACATCAATTATATTTAAAACCAGAGAAATTAAAAAAGTTTGGTCTTAGTAAGGTAGATTGTTGTTTTCGTTGTGATCAGACGGCTAATACTTTTTTACATACAGTTTGGTTTTGTGATCGATTGCAACAGTTTTGGAAAGGTATTCAATTTATATTTAATAGTTTATATAATATCCATATTGTATTAGATCCTGATATATTTTTATTATGGAATATGCAATCATTAATCGATTTAGGCTTAAATGATTATCAGATTTCTTTTATCTATTTAGCCTTAGCAGTGGCTAAGAAATGTATAGCGCTTACTTGGACAGATAGAAATATACTAACCTTAGACAGGTGGTATTTAGAGATGAAGTCTTGTTTAATTATGGAAAAGATATCTTTTTCAATTCAAGATAAGATGTCTTTTTATAAGTTGAAGTGGACTCCATTTGTTAAGTACTTGCAATTAAGTCTGATTTAAATATGTTTTATGTGTGATATTTTAGATTTGATAACTTTTTTAATTAATATTTTTATTTGTTATTTTCTTTTGTTTGTGAGTGTTTTTTATATATATAATATTACTAACTTTATTAATTCTTCACTCTTTATTTTTGGGGGGGGAAGGGTGGGTTTTTTTAATATAGTTTTTTTTAGTGATCATATATATGGGGGTTAGATTGATTTAAGTTAGGTTATTAATGTTGTGTTGTAATAATTACTTCATTTTTATTTTTTCTTTAAATGTAATTTCTTTGTTTTATTCATGTAATAAAATCTTTAAATAAAGTTTCAAAAAAAAAGTTTGGTAGATGCAAACCACCTTGTTTGTACTATTCTGTTAATTTTTCTAGCGCTATCCTCGGTTTTGCCCCTTTCCATATGAATTTCCTAATTATTTTCTTTAGCTCATTGAAGAATTTCTCTGTTAAGGGAATTGGTAACGATTGAAATAGGTATTGTATCCTTGGGAAGATATTCATTTTAATGCAATTTACCCTTCCTATCAGTGTTAGTGGTAAATCTTTCCAATGTTCTAAGTCATCATTAATGGCTGATAATTTAATTTGTATAGATGGCCTAGATTATCATCTAGTCTAATACCTCGGTATCGAATTGCTTGTTTTTGCCATTTAAATGGTGATTCTTTCTTAAACTTTGTGAAATCCGATTATTCATTGGCATCACTTCACTTTTATTTGCGTTGATCTTGTACCCCGATATTTCTCCATATTCCTTCAATTTCTTATGTAATTCTTTTATTGATAATTCTGGTTCTGTTAAGTATTCTATGGTGTCATCTGCAAATAGACTGATTTTATATTCCTTCTCTTTTATTTTTATCCCTTTTATTTTATTTTCTGTTCTTATCAGTTCTGCCAGTGGTTCTATTGCTAAAGCGAACAGTGAGGGAGATAGTGGACATCGCTGCCTAGTTGACCTGCTTAATTTAAATTGGTTTGATATATATCCATTTACTGTCACCTTCGCCATTGGACCCTTATATAATGCTTTAATCCAATTAATATATTTCTCTGGTAGGTTGAACCTCTGTAATACTTTGAATAAATAATTCCATTCTACCCTGTCAAAGGCTTTCTCTGCGTCTAAAGCAACAGCGACCGTTGGCGTCTTATTTCCTTGAACTGCATGGATTAAGTTAATTAACTTACAGACATTGTCTGTTGTTCATCTTTTCTTAATAAATCCAGTTTGATCTAGTTTTACTATTTTTGGTACACAGTTGGCCAAACTGTTTGCTAATAGTTTTGCTATTATCTCATAATCTGAGTTAAGTAGAGATATTGGTCTATATGATGCTGGTGTTAGTGGATTCTTCCCTGTCTTTGGTATTACTGTAATTATTGCTGTCTTACATGAATCTGGCATGTTTCGTGTTTCTTCTATCTGGTTCATTACTTCCAGGAGAGGAGGAATTAGTACCTCTTTAAATGTTTTATAGAATTCTATTGGGAGTCCATCCTCCCCAGGTGTTTTATTGTTCGGTAGCTTTTTTAATACATCTTGTATTTCCTCTATTTCAAATGGTTTTATCAATTTGTTTTGGTCCTCTTCTTGCAATTTCGGTAGTCCAATTTTAGCTAGAAACTCATCTATTTTGTCTTCTTTCCCTTCGTTCTCAGTTCGGTATAAATGGTCATAGAATTCCTTAAAGCTTTTATTGATCTCTGCTGGGTTAGATGTAATTTGTTTGTTCTTTTTCCTTGATGCCAATACCGTTCTTTTAGCTTGTTCTGTTTTAAGCTGCCAAGCCAGTATTTTGTGCATTTTTTTCTCCTAGCTCGTAATACTTCTGCTTTATTTTATATGTAATTTGTTTGTCCTGGAGCCTCCATGTTGATGCAATTACAAAGAAGGTTTGTCAGAAGCCATACTTTGTGAGTTGCCTGAGGAGATTCAGTATGTCTCCAAAAACTTCTACAGATGTACCATGAAGAGCATTCTGTGTGGTTGCAACACTGTCTGGCACAGAGGTGCCAAGTCTCAGGACAAGAATAAATTCCAGAGCATTATTAACTTTGCCTGCGACATCACAGGCACCAGACTTCTCTCCATTGACAACATCTACATAAGACTGTGTCTTAAAAAAGCAGCCTCTATCCTCAAAGACTCGCACCACCCAGGCCATGCCCCCTTCACTCTGCTACCATCAAGAAAAATGTAGAGGAGCCTAAATATGAGAACTCAGCGGCACAAGAACAGCTTTTTCCCCGCTGCCTTCAGATTCATGAATAACCAATGAACCAAAAACACTACCTTACTTTTCGTGCACTATTTTTTTTTAATTTATAGTAATGTTGTAAGATGGTTATAATATGAATGTTTGCTCTCTGATGCTGCCAAAAACACCAAATTTCATGACTTGCTCAGGACAATAAAATTCTGATTCTTAATTTCTCTTTCAACCATAGTGCAGGAGAGGATCTATGTACAAAAAGGCAGTCTGAAATGTTTCCAAATATACAGACTGATTGATCACTGAATCAACATCACCCTAAATAGCATTGCCCAATCAATTCATCTCACTTCATCATGATATTAAAATGCAGCTCTTAGTAATTTATTTACAGACAGTTTTTTGAGAACCTAAATTAATGCTAAATCTCCAGTAACCCAAACCAAAATATTTCAGCCTTGTAAGGTACAGTGGATGAAACAACTAGGCTATGAAGTACTTAAACAATATCAAGAGCGATTAATTAGTTTTATGGATAAACCAGAAAGCAATGTCAACATGCCAGTCATTTATTTCTTTTCACTGAAGATTACTGTTGCATTGGAGAAATGGCAAGTGACTGTTCTCCCCAGTCATGTTGGGGATCAATGTTATTCAGAGTAAACATGAATTCATTTTTTGTTCCTGTGTTAGAATTTACACTGAAGGAGATTTGATGTGATTCAGTGTCTGAATAATCATCTCAGTTCAACTACATACTGTATACACATTACCTCAATGAATTTTCACCAGTTTAATGAAATAATAATGAGGTAAGGAATTAGTTCTAAGACAAATATTTAAAATAATTCCTTCTCTTACAAGACCAAGTAGAACCATTAGTCAAATCAATAGCTTTATGAGGCGATATTATACAGGTACACAATCCGGACATCTAAAAGCTGGAAAGCTCCAAAATCCACCAAGTGGGGGGAAGATACGGCAGCACGACTCGGGCGGGGTGAGGGGGAAGAGACTGGCAGCGCGAGTTGGGCAGGCGAGGGGAAGAGACCGGCAGCGCGAGAGACCAGGTGGAAGTGGATACTGCAGCACAATTCAGGTGAGCTTAAATCAGGCTTTCCGAAGTTAGAAACACACTGTCCCCCAAGGGTTCCGAATGAAGGATTGTGTACCTGTACTGCAATTATACAAATACTCTATATTCTTAATGTACTATCAAAGATTATTTAATCAAGCTGTAGATTAAAAATTAAAATGCAAAATTTGAGTTTTCTTTTACATTTTGATTTAAACTGGACATGTCCAAGTGTGGAATCAGTATTAAAGAGGACATACCTGTATATCAGGAACTCAAATTCTTGACAGCATCAAGGTATTTCCCATCAATTCTCTCTTTGAAACTTAAGCACTCCCTTAACTTATAATGACAGTATTATGAAGAATGGGGTAGTCAAAAATCAGAAAAATATTTTCATTAACTAACTTTATTACATGTAATATTTATCCAGACAAATGGAATTTCTAAAATTTGTTGAGAAACCAGAACCAAAAAAAAATGAATGAGGGTCTTGCTACATTCTGGGAATACTATTAATTATTAATTTATACGGTTACTAATATGGAACAGAAAGCAAATTGCAGGAGGAACTCAATGGGTTGGGCAACATCTAGGAGGGAACCAGTGAGCCGGCATTTTGAGTCAAGACCTTTTGTCATGGCTGCAGATCACAAGAGGACAAGGAGACATGATAGGGACAGCAGCAGGGAAAGCAGTGAAACCACCATACAGCACAGGGGCCTCAGCACGAGGTGGGTGGGGGAGCAGCGTTGGACTCAGGAATGACCAGAGGCCCACATAGTATTAGGGGTCTTGGCCTCAGGTTGAGTAGCACCCCCCCCCCCCCCCCCACTTTGGTGTCACGTTACTGATGGAATCTTACAATCCTTTGTGAAAGTGAGGAATACAATCAAATGCTGCTTGAAAAAGTCGATCTGGTGAGAACAAAAAAAAAACTCAAATCCATGGCATGTTTGAGAGAGTGAGGCTCAGACTTACAAAAGGGAAAGGATCAAATTTTACCAACACATGGCAGAGAGGGTATGAAGGGAACTAGTTGGGATGAGCTACGAATGGAGTATACTTACCCAAAATCCTGGCTGAGACTGAATTGAGAGATCTAGAAATGAAGCTGGAAACCACACGGGTCAAGACAGTGGTTAAGATTAGTAGCGAGGATGAATACATGGCTATCATAGCAAGTCTTGGTGAGAACATTGTCAAAAAGTAGAAGACCAATAGAAATCACAGGAGAAGTCCCACAAATCTCCTGTGGTTAAGAGAAAAACCTTCAGAGTCGGCATTCCTTGAAGAGACCGCAATGAAGTAGTAGAAAGGAGAGACAAGAGACATTAGTTGCTGGAACCTGCAGCAAATCAAATTGCTGGAGGAACTCAGCAGGTCAGGCAGCATCTGCGGAAGGAAATGGGGAAAAAAAAAAAATCGACATTCTGGGTGGAGATCCTTCCTGAAGGTAGTTAATTAACCATCAATGGTGGGAAGAACCACCAAAATAAAATAAGGTGTGATATACTAAAGGAAAATGACACAAGGGAGAATGGAAGTAGACGGAAAACAGATTGGGATGAATAACTATTTTGACCCAACTATTTTTCTGTTCATTCTATCATTTCTCTGAAATAGCTCACTTGTGTTACAGAATGCCCAATCATTAAATGGATGGATTTCTTGATTCTATTGACTATGGTGACAAGAGTTTTCATTTCTTTCTTCAATGAACTTCACAGTCTTTGGTAGTAACATTGAGGAAAGACTGAATGTAATACTGAGAAAACAATCATTTCAAAGTCTTTGAACAAGGATTTATAAAAAGCATCTCCAAGTCAAACAACATAATGCAGCTTTCCAATTTTCTTAATAAAGCACATCACAATTAGTAAATAGAACAATTAGCTGATGAAAATTGAGTGCACTTGAAGTTGTTTGTGGATTCGCTATAACCTGAAACTTTGTCCAAGGCACTACCTGGAAAACAAGAAATGAATAGTAGAACTTCGATATTAGTGGAAAGTTGATGCAATTTAAATGTTCAGGTCTCACCTTCGATAAGGTTGTGCAAGTTGCAGTAGTTAGTACCATAGTCAAACACCGCATACCACAATTCAGAAATGGAGAATCCCTGGAATAAGAATGGTTTCATTTCATTAAAATCAGCATAACTGAATACAATTAGTATAATGGAAGGAACAAATGAATTTCAGATACACCACTATGTGAAAGATTTGGATATTAACTCAGAAGATGCGGAATCTATATGGGTAGAACTGAGGAATAGCAAGGGGTGGAAAACGTTAGTGGGGGTGGTATATAGGCCTCCAAATAGTAGTGTAGAGGTGAGGGAAGGCATTAAAAGAGAAATTAGAAAAGCGTGCAATAAGGGAACAGTTGTCATCATGGGAGACTTTAATTTGCATATAGATTGGACTACTCAAATTGGTAAAAATACAGAGGAGGAGGAATTCCTTGAATGTTTACGGGACGGTTATCTAGAACAATATGTCGAGGAACCAACTCGGGAGCAGGCCATTTTAGATTGGGTATTATGCAATGATAAGGGGCTAATCAGCAATCTTGTTGTGCGAGGCCCTTTGGGTAGGAGCGATCACAATATGATCGAATTCTCACTCGACATGGACAGTGATGAAATTAAAACCGAGACTAAGGTCCTGAATTTAAATAAAGGGAATTATGATGGTATGAGACGAGAGTTGAGTAAGATTGATTGGGTCGTGTTTATGGGGGAGTTGACTGTGGATAGACAATGGAAAGCATTCACAGATCTAATGGAGAAATTGCAAAAATCGTTTATACCGGTTTGGCATAAAAATAAACCAAAAAAGGTGACTCAACCATGGATAAAAAGGGAAATTAGAGACAGCATTGGGTCTAAAGAGAGAGCATATCAATTGGCCAAAAAAAGTACCACAACCGAAGACTGGGAGAAGTTCAAGATGCAGCAAAGGAGGACAAAGGGATTAATCAAGAGAGCAAAAATAAATTACAAAAGTAAGCTTGTTGCAAATATAAAAACCGACTGCAAAAGCTTTTATAAATATGTCAAGAGGAAAAGATTGGTGAAATCCAGAGTAGGTCCTTTGCAGTCGGAATCAGGGGAATATATAATGGGGAATAAGGAAATGGCAGACCAATTAAATTCTTACTTTAGTTCTGTTTTTACAAGAGAGGATACAAATAACCTCCGAAGGATGTTGAGAAACATAGAGACTAATGCAAGGGAGGAACTGAAAGAAATCAGTATCTCTAAGGACATGGTCTTGGGGAAATTGATGGGATTGAAGGCAGATAAATCCCAAGGGCCTGATAATCTACATCCTAGGGTACTCAAGGAAGTGGCCATTCAGATAGCAGATGCTTTAAGAATTATTTTCCAGAACTCGATAGACTCAGGATCAGTACCCATGGATTGGAGGATAGCTAATGTTACCCCACTATTTAAAAAGGGGGGTAGAGAAAAAGCGGAGAATTATAGGCCGGTGAGCCTTACATCAGTAGTGGGCAAATGATGGAATCCATTATTAAGGATGTAATAGCGGAGCATATGACTAGCAGAGAAGGGATCGGACGGAGTCAACATGGATTTACAAAAGGTAAATCGTGCTTGACAAATCTATTGGAATTCTTTGAGATGGTGACAGGTAAAATAGATGGGGGAGAGCCAGTGGATGTGGTGTACCTGGACTTCCAAAAGGCCTTCGATAAGGTCCTGCATAAACGACTGGCTTCCAAAATCAAGGCTCATGGGATTGGGGGCAAAGTATTGATGTGGATTGAGAACTGGCTGGCAGGTAGAAGACAGAGAGTTGGGATAAATGGCTCGTTTTCTGAGTGGCAGGCCGTGACCAGTGGGGTACCACAGGGATCTGTACTGGGACCCTAGCTGTTCACAATTTACATTAATGATCTGGATGAGGGATTAGATGTAATATCTCCAAATTTTCAGATGACATTAAGCTAGGAGGGGTTGTGTGCACGGAAGAGGGGGTCAGGAAGCTCTAGTGTGATTTGGATAAATTGAAGGACTGGGCAGATACATGGCAAATGCACTACAATGTGGATAAATGTGAAGTTACCCACTTTGGTAATACAAACCGGAGGGCAGATTACTATTTGAATGGCAATAGATTAAGAGATGGGGAAGTGCAGAGAGACCTAGGGGTACTTGTACATCAGTCTCTGAAGGCGAGCATGCAGGTACAGCAGGCGGTTAAAAAGGCAAATGGTATGTTGGCCTTCATATCAAGAGGGTTTGAGTATAGGAACAAGGATACCTTACTGCAGCTGGAGTATTGTGTGCAGTTTTGGTCACCTTATCTAAGGAAGGATGTTCTTGCAATGGAGGGAGTGCAGAGGCGATTCACCAGGCTAATACTGGAATGGCAGGAATGACTTCTGAGGAAAGATTACGCCAATTGGGATTGTACTCCCTGGAGTTTAGAAGATTGAGAGGGGATCTCATAGAGACATATAAAATTCTGGCAGGACTGGACAGAGTGGATGCAGATGGGATGTTTCCAATGATGGGAAAATCCAGAACCCGGGGCCATGGTTTGAGGATAATAGGCAAACCATTTAGGACCGAGATGAGGAGGAATTTCTATACCCAGAGGGTGGTGAATCTGTGGAATTCATTGCCACAGAGGGCAGTAGAGGCAGGTTCATTAAATATATTTAAGAGGGAATTAGATATATTTCTTCAGTATAAGGGTATTAAAGCTTATGGAGAGAAGGCGGGGACGGGGTACTGAACTTTAAGATCAGCCATGATCTCGTTGAATGGCGGAGCAGGCTCGAAGGGTCGAATGACCTACTCCTGCTCCTATCTTCTATGTTTTTTTCTATGTTTCTATCTATGACAATCTTTCTCACATTCTAATTGAATATTAGATGTGATTAAAAACTGGTTAAATTCTCAAATTTAGAATATCAAAACTTCAACCTGCATGTATTAATTTCTGACGCATCCAACCAACAATACTGTGGGAAGGAACACGATCATCAGAAGAGATGCTGTGGTTCAAGAAGGTGGCTAATTTTCACCTTCCTAAGAAAAATTAGAGATACCCTCAGCAGCATAAGGACACCTTCTTCCCCACTGCCATCACCAATGAACCAAAGACACTGCCTCACTTTTCAAGAATTTTTAAACATTTATTGTTGTGAGGTGAATGTTTGCCCTATGATTCTGCTGCAAAACAACAAATTTTGTGACTTGTTCATGACAATAAATTCTGATTCTGAAACTTCCTTAGTGTTCCAAGAAAGTTGAGGCAATGCAAAACTTCTTGCAATAAACACTAATATAACTTTTATTTCTTAATTATTTGATGTTAACTTTCATAAATCTTACCAGATTTCTTTGAACAGGCTCTTTCAACCTTTTACCGTTTTAAAAGAGGTTTGGTCAATGATTTAGTCCATCCATATCCCAATGAGTCTTCTCAGCATCCTTTCAACTTGCATTAACACTAAGCTTTGCAACATTGGCAACTGAATTTATTCAAGTTGGTCTCTAGGTGTCTCAATGATTGGGACGAGATGCAAGTTTGTTAGTGCTCTGAGGGACACAAGATTTGAAACATCTGCAGTTTTCTGCCCCAAGTACATTGAATTGGAGGGGTTGTCAATGCTACAAATTCATGTCTTTCCTGATTCGGACACTGCCCTCTCCCCAACTTCTCTTGCAAACCCCTCTTTGACAATTCTCATTTTGCACTTAAGATTTTTTTGTTAGAGATGTCATGTTGTTTATGAAATTGCTGTATCATAGCACTCAAGTCCTTTTCATGGGATCGGTCTTTTAAAAATAAAATCAAAGCTGTGTAAATGTTAGCACAATTTAAATATTCCTGTGATCAATGAGTACTTTAAACTTTTCCTTTCTACTCACATATCACTTTTAAGTGAAAAAAAACACAAATGCTGGAGAAACTCAGCAGGTCAAACAGTGCCTTTACATAGCAATGGTGAAGATACATCACCAACGTTTCAGGCTGGAGCCCTTCATCAAGTAATCCCTATGCTATAGGGGCTCTGTGATTGGTAAAAGATTACTTAAGGCAGTACATGAGTGGGAAGGGAAGGTTGAGACCCAATTGTTACTATTTTGTTTTATTTTTAAACTTTAAGATTTTCAAATTACATAGAAATAATAAACAAAAGTAAAAAGAAAATAAACTAAAACACTAAGCCAGCCCCGCAATGGGAGCTAAAAAAAAAACATATATCAAATAATTAAAAACTTAAACAATACAATATTTTAAGATATTTCTAGACCCATACATTCCAAATAAGGTGACCATTTTTGAACAAAAAAAGAATAATTATCATGCAAATTGTTATTTTTTCCATATAAATGCAAGATCTCAATTCATTATGCCAACGAGCTATATTTACTTCTACATTATCTTTCCAAGTAATCACAATACATTTCCATGCTACTGCCAGTGCTAAATGAACAAAAGTTATCTGAAACTTATCCAACCCCAAACCAGTCAGCGAGACAATATAATCCAACAAAAAAATTTCTGGGTCTAACGGCAATTTAAGCTTAAATAATTTTTTTTTAAATATTCTAATTTTTATACTCTCAGAATCCCATATGTTTAAATACCTATTATTAATTATCAAAAAGAATTCAATAGTTACTTATAAACCTCAGGAAATTAATGATCAATTTTGTTCATTTTATCAGAAATTATATACTTCTGAGGGAATTCAAGATGATGGTTATATTGAATTTTTTTTTTTTAATCTGCTTTAGATTTTCCAGTCTTTGGAGAAGATGAAGTGAAAGAATTGGAGTCTCCATTTACAGATTTTGAGATTAAAGAGGCTATACAGGATATGCCAAATGGGAAGTCTCCAGGTGACGATGGATTTAGAGTAGAGTTTTATAAGGTATTTTATGAGGATTTGTCCCCTATATTTATGGATGTGCTTCAACAAATAACAGATGAACAATCATAATCAGAATCTTGTTCGAGTATGATAATTACAGTAATTCCAAAGAAGACCGAGATCCATTGAATGTGGCTTCATATCGGCCAATTTCTTTATTAAATGTAGATTATAAAATAATAGCTAAAATATTGGCAAATAGACTTGCTAAATATTTACCTCAGTTAGTACATATTGATCAACCAGGTTTTAAGAATAGGTATGTTTCCGATAATATCCTTAGATTGATTACATTGATCGATGCATTGAGGCAGCAACCCAACCAACCAATGGTTGCCGTGCTCGACGCAGAAAAAGCATTTGATCGGGTTGAGTGGATGTTTTTATTTAAAGAGCTAGAAAAATTTAATTTTGGGCCTTTTTTTTTAACTGGTTGGGTTAAGGCACAATATAAAAATCCAGTTGCTAGGGTGGTGACGAATGGCAAAATTTCTTTGTCATTTAATTTAGCACGATCAACACATCAAGGTTGTCCATTGTCACCAGCCTTATTTGCATTGATCATTGAACCGTTAGCTCATTTAGACAAAATGATAATATTAAAGGGATAAAAATTTCAGATGATGAATATAAGATTAATTTATTTGTCAATGATGTATTGATTTATTTAACACATCCAGAACAATCGTTGAAGCATTTGCAAAAATGGAGGAATTTGGTGTATTATCTGGGTATAAAGTAAATTGGAACAAAAGTGAAATATTACCAATTTTGGACAGGAATTATAGTGAGTTTAAACAGATTACAAAATTACGATGGTCTGATAAAATTAAATACTTAGGAGTAATTGTTGATGCAAATTATCAATCTCTATATAAATTAAATTATGTACCATCATTGAAAAAGATTAAGATGGATTTGATCAAGTGGAAAGATCTGTTAATATTAATAGGTCGGGTAAATTGTATTAAGATGAATATCTTTCCATGTATTCAATATCTTCTTCAGTCGATTCCATGTTCCCTTCCAAAAGTACTTTTTCAAGATTTGAATATGGTGGTGAGGAAATTTTTATGGAAGGGAAAGTTAGCGAGAGTAGCATTACAGAAATTGATGTGGAAATATGTTTTAGGAGGACTTCAATACCTCATTTTCAAATTATGATGAAGCTGCACAATTAAAATTCGTTAATAGAATGCTGGACATTACACAACCTCCTAGTTGGGCTAAAATGGAATTAGCTTGTATTTCTGAATTTCAGGTTCATCAGTTTATATTTAAGTGGAATTCATGTTTATTACAGGGATATAATATGCCTGTATTAAAACATTTATTAGGGATCTGGACTAAAAGGAATTCTGTTATAAGTATGAGGGGTAAGTTATCAATTCAAACTCCATTATATCAAAATAGGGTTATTCCTTTTAGGATGAATAATAGGTAGTTAAAAGGTATGGGATTGTGAGGGTATAAAGGTGATTGAGGATTGCTTTGAAGAAGGTCAGTTACTATTTTACTTGAGACAAATTATCATTGGCCCATTTCCTTTGGAGTTATGAAACCGTACACATAAAGAGTCAATTAGGTACAATTAAAACAGTGGTTTTCAACCTTTTTTTCCCACTCACATACCACCTTAAGTAATCTCTATGCCATAGGTGCTATGTGATTAGTTTTTTTTAAACTTTATTTATTTGAAGAATCATTAATAGTAATACAAAATACATTCCATAAAGAAAATTTTATATGAATATATATTAAAAAAATAAAATTTTAAAAAATCAAGTCCCCACTCCCCTCCCCTCCCACCCCATCAGCCAGCTCTCTTAAGGAGAGCTAAAAATATATAAACAGAAACTAAAATATATAATAAATCAAAATATATCTAAATGCATATATTCCAAATATGGTAACCACTTATTAACAAAAAAAAATAATTGTCATGTAGATTATACATAATTTTTTTCCATTACAATACAAGCTTTCAATTCATTATGCCATCGCATTATATTAATCACTACATTATCTTTCCATATACTTGCTACACATTTTTGAGTTACAAACAATGCTAAATATATAAATGCAATTTGAAATGTATCCAACCCTAATCCCCTTAAAGGAATCATATAACCCATTAAAAAAATAGATGGATCTAATGGTAACAAAATTATATAATTTTTCCAAAATTAACTTAATTTCATCCCAGAATGGTTATTGTACATGCACACAAGACCAAACAGCATGTAAAAAAGTTCCAGTACATACACCACATCTAAAACAAGAATCCAAATTAATAAAACCATATTTTTTCAATTTCTCTGGTGTTAAATACAACTGATGTAGAAAGTTATAATTAACCATTCCATACCACACATTCGTCAATTTAGTAACACTATCATGACACGTATCTGCCCAGAAGTCTTCAGGAAAAACAAAAGCTAAATCATTTTCCCATTTAAACTTAGACTTCTCTATAATGGAGTTAAAATTGACAAATTACCTTTTGATCCTAAAATCTTATTTTTTAATCCATAATTTTAATAGATGTTTTAAGATCAGCATATTATATTCCCTCCACAAATTTACATTCCATCGAAATATAAATTGATACACCTCGACTTCAGAAATACAGGCCATCTCAACTTTAGCCCAACTCGGGGGTTGGTCCAAATCCATCAATCTACTAATAAATTTCAACTGGGCTGCTTCATAATACTTTTGAAAATGAGGTAATTGAAGCCCACCTAACGCATATTCTAAGTAAGTTTATTTAATGCTATCCGTGGTAATTTACATTTCCATAAAAATTCTCTTGTAACTTTATTTAAATCCTGAAAGAAACTCTTTGAAAGAGAACAAGGTATTGATTGAAATAAATATTGAATAGGAGGAAAAATATTCATCCTAATACAATTAACTCATCCAATTAAAGTTAACGGAAGATCTTTCCACTTAATTAAATCTGCTTTAATCTTTTTTAATAATGGAACATAATTTAACTTGTATAAAGATTGATACTCAGCATTTACAATTATTCCTAAATATTTAATTTTATCAGATCATTTCAGTTTTATAATACTTTTTAACTCTGAATAATCTCCTTCTCTGACTGGTAAAATTTCACTCTTATCCCAGTTAACTTTATATCCAAATAATGTTCAATATTGTAATAAACATTCCCGTAAATGTGGCAATGATTGTTCTGGGTTTGTTAAATATATCAAAACATCATCTGAAAACAAATTAATCTTATACTCTTCGTCCATAACTCTCATCCCTCTTATCTGTTCATTCTGCCTTATTGTTTGAGCTAATGGTTCAATAGCCAATGCAAACAGAACTGATGACAATGGACAACTTTGTCGAGTTAAACGCGTCAATTTAAACAATGATGAAACTTGACCATTTGTCTCCACCCTAGCAGTCGGGTTCGCATATAAAGCTTTAACACAACCAATAAAAAAAGGGCCAAATTTAAACTTCTCCAATACTTTAAATAAAAAAACCCATCCGACCCTATCAAAGGCTTTTTCCAACATCAAGCACAACCAATTTTGGGCTGCTGTCGATATGCATTGACCAAACTAATCAATCAAAGAATATTATCTGAAGCATTTCTATTTTTAATAAAACCTGTTTGATCAACATGTATCAATTTAGGTAGATACTAAGCAAGTCGATTTGCCAACACTTTTGCTATTATTTTATAATCAACATGCAATAAAGAATTAGGTCTATACGAAGACACTTTCAACGGGTCTCTATCTTTTTTCGGAATTACAGTAATTAAAGCACTGGAGCAAGATTCTGGTAACTCAGTCTGTCACTTGTTGTAATACCTCCCCAAACACCAAAGATAAATCTCCATAAAAAGTTTTATAAAATTCCACCGAAAACCCATCATCACCTGGTGACTTCCCATTGGACATTTCCAACATGGCCACCTTCATCTCTAATCTGTAAATGTAGCTTCCAAATCCATAACATCCTCCTCTTCTAATGCTGATAATGTTAGCTTAGATAAATAAGAATCAATAGAACCACTATCCTGTTTACCCTCAGAAGTATATATTTTTTTATAAAATGAATAAAACTGGTCATTAATTTCCTGAGGCTTATAGGTAACTGTTGAATTCTTTTTTACAGCATTAATAATCCGTGAAACTTGTTCCTTCTTTAACTGCCATGCAAGTACCTCATGTGCCCTCTCACCCAACTCATGATAACGCTGCTTAGATCGATTAATTAAACATTCAAATTGATAAGTCTACAATCTATTATAATGCAATTTCAATTTAGTCAAAGCCACTTTTTTTTAAATCTTCTTTCATTTCCTTCTGAAATTCCTTCTCCAATTCATCAATTTGCTTTTCTGATTCAAAGGTTTCTGCCATATACTGCTTCTTAACTTTAGTGGTATAACTAATAATCTGTCCTCTTGAATAAGCTTTTAACGCATCCCATAACACAAAATGACTTTTTACTGAATTAACATTTTCAGACCAAAGAAAAGTAATCTGTTCTTTAACAAAAATAACAAACTCTGTTTTTTTCAACAACAAATCACCATCTATAAAATGAGCGTACCACTTCTGAACTTACATAAGAAAAAAATAATAAACAATGATCTGATATAACCCTGCTTTTATATTCTGCCTGTAATACCCTTCCTTGCAAATGTGCCGATACTAAACAAAAATCAATTCTAGAAAATGAATCATGTCAAGACGAATAAAAAGAAAAATCCTCCTATGTAGGATTAACCGTTCTCCAAATATCCATCAAATTTAAATCCTTCATCAAGGCCCCAATTTGTATCGCCATCTTTGATTTCTTTATATTTTTTGGGGATCTATCCAACAAAGGAACCAAGACACTATTAAAATCTCCCCCAACTAAAATATTTTCATTAGCTTGATTTAATAATAAAAAAACATCCGAAATAAAACACTCATCGTCCACATAAGGTGCATAAACATTAAGCAAAGTCCAAGATGCAGTAAAAAATTTACAATTCACCTTTAAAACCCTTCCAGCATTCCTTTCCATAGTTTGCAACTCAAAAGACAAATTCTTCTGAATTAGAATTGCTACACCCCTTGCCTTAGGGGTGCCCAACCCAATCTCTCTTCAATTTCAAATCTTCTTTTTCAGTCAAATGCATTTCTTGTAAAAAGGCAATATCAATTTTCATTTTCTTGATATAACCCAAAACTCGCTTTCGCTTAATTGGATTATTTAACCCCTGAACATTAAAAGTTGGAAATTTCAAATTAGAATACAAACTAACAATATAATCACTTACTACAAAATATCGCTCCCCTTCTAGTAAATTAAAACCACTCTCCCTCCCCTAAATATTTTTGAAAAAAAATATATATAGAAAAAAAATTAATTATCCCCCCCCAAAAAAAAACTAGTAACGCCCTAAAAAACATGGTGTGGTAAACCCAACTAGTGGCAGATGACCATCAAAGATTTCAGTGCTATCCACCCACTTCCCCAGCCAGAAATACATCATTCACATTAATACAATTCAATACTGTAAATATATTCAACCCAATGACTCAATTCCCAATGATTGTTCTGGATCTTCATTGTCAATAAGACTTTGTGTTAAAACCTCTTTCTTTCCATTTTTTCCATTCTTCCCATTCTGCAAATTTCCATTTCCATTTACCCTCTTTTTAGGTGACGGTGGCAAAACTCTTCCATGTCCTCGTAAATCCGGTAATGAATTAGCAAAAACTAATGCATCATGATCATTCTCAAAAAATTGAGATTGAAAATTACCATAAAAGACTTTTATCACAGCAGGATATTGAAAAGCAAATTTATAACCCTTCTGCCGCAATACTTCTTTAGCCGAATTAAATTATCCCCAATAATTTCTTGACTCAAATCAGCGTAAAAAAATACTCTGTTATTTTGAATCATCGTTGGAGATTGACTTTGTCGTGCCTTCTGTACCACCAACCGTAATATCATTTCTCTATCTTGAGAGTTCAGGCACCAAACTAAGACCGCTCGTGGTCATAGATTATTTTGATAAATTGGTACAGCAAAGAAAAATTAGGTAGAAATACACTGGGTTCAACTTCCCAAAATAAGGTGTCCTGGTAACTGTTTCTTTTCGTAATGCTCTATGTGCCCTCTCCAATACTAAACCTCCCAAAAAAACTCCTTGCCCAACACCTTGGGAATCCAACTCTTGAAAAATTTTATTGGATCAGACCCTTCAATGTCTTCTGGAAGACCCACAATTTTCACATTGTTTCTCTGACTTTGATTTTCCAATGAATCAATTTTTTTTCAGTAATCCTTTCTTCTGGATTCCCCAATCCACAAACGAATCTTCTTCTTTCTCTATTTTTTCCTTATTACGTACGACTTGAATTTTGCATTCAGAAAAAGCTGTTTCAATTTTTAAAAAATTTTCTTGCACTGTATCCACTGATTTAATACATTTACTGACATCCCTCTTAAGTGTAGATACATCTTCAGACAGATTAGATACATCTTCAGACATATTAGATATTTTAGTTGTCACATCCAAAAATCCTTGAGTAATTTGTTTAGACATATTGTCCATATGATAGGCAATCCCTTCCAAAATTGTGCAAACAGACTCCATTCCAGGTTCCAGTTCCACATCTTGAGACCTACTTTCTCTAGACTCCACCCCAAATTGTTCCTGTGAACTGCTCATTAAAGGTAAGTCTTCCTCTTCTTACAACATTGTCGGGCCCACCCCAGTGCGGCTGCGGGTCTGCACATCTGACGGCCCACACGCGGTCCAGTAATTCACGGACCCTTTAGGCACCATGCATGCCCGGTAAAGCCAGGGACCACGCAGAGGTAGCTTCCAACGCCATTCTGCGCGTCCCCGGCTCACTCGACGGCAGCTTGGGCTCAAGGGCTCTTCTCTCAGCCGGGTCGCCTGCTCAACTCCGGCCGAGCTCGTCAACATGCCGGCACCATCTTGTAGAGACAAGGTCAGCACCAGTGTAATACTCAGCCTGGCAGTTCTCTGTGCCTTGGATGTGCCAAACAACAATTCTGTGGCTTCAGCTGGACAGGTAGGCCTCAATTCTTCAACATTTTTAAAAGAATTTCTTCTGTAATTGAGCTTTCGGTTTTTTTTTAAAACATTAGTCACTATTGTGACCCACTAATATTCCCAAAAATAAAGATACAACTTTTATTCACTAAGGTAAATTTTAAAGATGGGCACTTAAAAAACTGGCTGAGAAGGGGAAGGATCGCACTTCTGCCCTCTACACCATCTTGCCACGCCCCCTGTTCTGTGATTAGTAAGGGATTACTTAAGATGTTATGTGAGTGGAAAGAAAATGTTTGAAAATTACTGTTTTAATCATATCTAATTGACTCATTATGTGCAGTTTCATAACTCCAAAAGAAATGGGCCAATGACAATTTTTCTCAAGTGAAATATTTCAGTAACAATTGGGTCTAGAGCAGTGGTTCTCAACCTTAGTTTTTCCCACTCATGTACCAGCTTAAGTAATCCCTTACTAATCACAGAGCTCCGAAGGCATAGGGATTACTTAAAATGATATGTGAGTGGAAAGAAAAAGGTTGAAAACTACTGATTTAAAGGAATACATGCCAAATACAGACAAATGAGTCAAGCACAGGAAAGCATCTTGGTTGTCCTAGATGAATTGGGCTGAAAGGCATGATTCCGAGTTGTATAATTCTATGATTGTTAATGTCCAGAAAGTATTTTTTTTTTTAAAAAGGCATGAAGAAGAGCAGTGTAAGCTGCCTCAACAGCTACCGCCCAGTAACACTAACTTCCACTGTGATTAAATGCTTTGAGAGGCTGGTCATGGCCAGAATTAACACATACCTAAGCAAAGTTCTGGACCCACTGCAATTCGCCTATAGTCACATTCGCTCCACTGCAGATGGATCTCCACTCAGCTCTGGATCACCACAAAAACAGCAATTCATACACAAGGCTGCTCTTCTTGGACGGCACCTCTGCCTTCAATAACATTATTCCCTCAGTATTGGTCAAAAAGCTACAAACTTTAGGCCTCTGTATCCCTCTCTGCAACTGGATCCTTGACTTTCTCATCGGAAGACCACAGTCAGTATGAATTGGAAACAACATCTCTTCCTCACTGATCATCAACACAGGCGCACCCCAAGGATGTGTGCTTAGCCCACTGATCACCTCGTTATACACCCATGACTGTGGACAGACACAATTCCAATGCCACCTTCAAGGTTACTGATGACACCACAGATGTCAGCAGAATCACAAATGGCAATAAAGAAGCGGACACGAGGGAGGGAGATCAACTCTTTGAAAGGTGTGATGACAACAACCTTGTCTCAATGTCAGCAAAACCAAGAAGGTGACTGTGGACTTCAGGAGGAAGTCAGGGAACACAACCCAATCCTCATCGAGAGCTCAGTAGTGGAGAGCGTCAAGAACATCAAATTCCTGGCTGTCAACATTTCTGAGGATCTGTCCTGAAGCCTCCACATTGATGCAATCACAAAGGCTCGCCAGCGGTTATATTTTGTAATGAGATTTGGTTCGTCACTGAAGACTCTTGTAAACTTCTACAGGTGTACTGTGGAGAGTATTCTGGGTTGATGCATCACTGCCTGGTATCGAGGCACCAACTCTCAGGACAAGAATAAACTTCAGAGAGTTGTTAACTCGGCCTGCAACATAACAGGCACCAGACTTCTCTCCGTCGAGGACATCTACATAAGGCAGTGGCTTACAAAAAACAGCTTCTACCCTCAAAGACCCCCACCACCCAGGCCATGCCTTCTTCACTCTGCTACCATCAGGAAAAAGATACAGGAGCCTAAAAATAAGCACTCAATGGCACAAGGGCAAGTTCTTCCCCACTGATCAAATTCCTGAAATATCAGTAGATACTGCCTTACATTTTATGCATAATAATTCTTACTATTTTTTAAAGTAATGTTGTGAGATAGTTAATAATGTGAATGTTTACCCTATGATTACTGCTGCAAATTTCGTGACTTGTTCATGACAATAAATTCTGATTCTGAAAGAGATTTTGTACAAAAGCATAAGACATTATGTTAGCCTTTTATTAGAAATATAATTATATTACTTACGGATACAAAACAGAAGCTCTTATCCAAGGAGGAAGTCAATTTGAATGTAAGGTCATCAACATATTTGTGTACTGGAGTGGTATGCTGAGCCACAATGTAGTGTTCGTTTGCAGACTTTAGCTACAAATGAGAGTGTAGGATCAGGAAGACAGGAGGAAAAAAAAATTAGTTGCTATCTAAGGAAAATAATCATTAATTACCAGAGCTTTTCTTGCAGTTTATTTTTAAATAGACTTGTATTTTGAATTTTTAAATTAATTCTTATAAATTACTACATTTGCCTTACAAAATAAATAGATTTTCAATTATCTTTAATTTAATAAAGATGTCCTAAGATGGTTCGTAGTCACAAGGAATCAGTAACTGTTCAGAACAGTGTAATTAATTAAATTTCAATTTGATTCGGTAGTGAGAGCCAAAAGATGGACCACCTGATACATATTTGTCTATACATTTCTCTAGTTTTCCATTCAGCAGATATCCTGAAAGGATCCCAGATGTCACCACGATTCAGTCTCAATGAGTAAATTGACTACCATGTTCCTTCCAAATGAATTATATGTGGGAAGAGTCAAAGCATAACATCGGTTTTAAATGTAACACTTTGGCATGAGACCAGGATAGCTATTATTTTCAATATCAACACACAGTCCAACATAGCAAATTAATAAAAGGCATTTGGAATTGAAGTCTCCCAGTGAAATAACATTGCATCATAATGGCAGAGTATTGGGAAAGAAGCTTCTTGGTCCAGTTCTCTGTTCATGCTATCTAAAAATACTCTACCATATGCAGTGCTATCTTAAAAAAAAGTCTTCTCATCTGCATCCCCTCCCCCTTACTGAAAATAAATGCCCAAGTTCATACATGGCAGTGATAGCATGCAACAACTTGCCAACGTTCATTAAACAGTCTTGTGTGCAAGCCAGGTTTTGTCAATCACAGAGAGTGTGGAAGAGTCTGCTACAATGGATTGCAAATCAAGTGGAAGAAAACTGGGGGGGGAAAAAAGAATCATTTGGTTTTTGACTTAAGAGTGGATAGCACAGAAAAATATACTTCAATATAGAAAATATTGATGGCATTTATTCACATAAATAGCAATCAACTTGAATGAGTTTCTCCAAGTTCTATATCCCCTCTTGTAAACCTCAGGCAATCTGTGTTCCTCAATCTTAACCTTTTTTTCATCTCCAAAGTCAATTGCTTCCCTATTGACAGGTTTGGATCCCAAGATTACCTGATCAGTGCAATCTTTTTTTTTTACTCAAAAATAATATTTTCAAGAAAAACATCCACATCAGAAAGGGGAGAAAACAGATGCTCAGTACAGATTCTGGTTAATAACCAGAAAGTACAAATAGTTTAATACAGGCAATAGTCCATCCACACAAGGCATTCACTGCAATAAGGAAAATAAGTAAAATTATCATAATTTTCAGGCAATACAAAATATTGAGAAATTTGCTTGTGTTTATAATATCATATTTTAATTGCAAAGCTTTACTTCTAAAACTACTAAATATCTGTGGTGTTAATATACATCATGGATAATGAAGTTCAGTTCAGTAATGCCTTTGGGCATAGTGTGAAGCCAGAGAGAAAACTCCCATTTCTTGGGATGCTTGCGAGGACATATCACCTCAGAAGGTAGCTCAAATTAAAAGGAAGAGCATAACAAGCACTGAGCCTTCTGCATATGATAAATATTAGCTCATTTAAGTGTCTTAAGATTATTCAGGGCGATTTTAATCCAACAATAGAACTCCGGATTTCAGCACAGTCTTCTCTTAGGTCTCCTGTGACAATTACTTTTTCTTTATCTTCTGATGAATGTATTAAAAATATAGGGGATAGTTAAGAACAGGTTCAAGTGAAAATTATATTTCTGTGTTATGACCCCACTGAAGAATGCCAACCAAAAGGCAAATTTAAATGACAAAAAGCAACAGAAACTTCAGTCTTCAATTTAGATTTCTTGTCAGAGTACAAACATGACATTACATACAACCCTGAAATTATTTTTCCTACGGGCCAGGCAGAATTATCACTTATTGGCAGGGGGGAAAAAAACTGGTTTAATGTACACATTAATACAGAGAGAAAAAAAATCAATTAATGCAAAAGTGTAAGACTCCTTAAATGAGTGCCCGGTTGAGTTTGTTGTTGAGGAGTCTGATGGTGAAGGGGTAGCAGCTGTGCCTGAACCTGGTTGTGCGAGTTTACAGTTTGCTTGTTTACATGTTTACACTGCATAGTTTTTTTTTGCACTACCGATTAGTGGTAATCCTGCCTGGCCTGCAGGAAAAAGAATCTCTCGGTTGTATGTAATGTCATGTATGTACTCTGACAAGAAATCTGAAATCTATACCTCTTTCCTGAGGGCAGCAATAAAAACAGAGCGCGTGCTAGGTGGTGTGGATCCTTGATGCTCTGCATTCTGACAGCACCTTTCCCTGTAAATGTTCTTGATGACGGGGTGGATTTTACCCACAATGTCCTGGCCTGTGTCCACTACCTTTCACAGGGCTTTTCACTCAGGGGCACTGGTATTAGAGGAGAAGAAAGGCTGCCTAATGTTTCACCAGACACATCTGTAGAAATTTCCCATTGTTTACAATGTCATGCCAATCCACCACAAACTCCTGAGGAAGTAAAAGTACTGACGTGCTTTATTCACAATGCCATTTGTGCGTTGGGTCCAGGAAAGATTCTCCAAGATAGTGACTCCCAAGAACTTAAATTGGCTCACCCTCTCCAGCTCTGATCCCCAATAATCACTGGAGGGTACACCTCTAGTTTTCCCTTCCTGAAGTCGACAATAGGCTCCTTGATTTGGTGACAATGAGTGCAAAGTTGTTGTTGATGCACCATTCAGCCAAATTTTCAATCTCCCTCCTGTATACTGACTTATCACCTTTTTTTAATATAACCCACTAGTGTGGTATTGTCAGCGAACTTGTGAATGGTGTGGTTCATGTACCAAACCATACAGTCGTAGGGGTAAAGCGAGTTTATGTAATTCAGCCATTGAGCACATTTTACCATTGATGTATTTGCTCAAGTAATATTTTAACAGGTATGTTGTCCAAATTCCCCTTTGGCTAAAATTCCTTGCACGTTGAAATGTAAAAGTCAACAAAAATGTAAAGAAAAAATACATTCAATTAAGCTATTTCCAGTAGTCATAAACTGAAATATTTTGCAAATATAATCTCCTGTTCTTGTAATTACAATAACTTGTACTTTCAGTTCAAACCAGTGCCTTAGAATGTTTTATTAGATCCACTGTAACATTAATGTTATTATGTCCATTCAGATCTTTTGAATTATTCCAAGAAATGTTAACAGAATTAAGTTTTTGATACTCACAGTATACAAGCATTTTTCTCCTCCATTTGCACAATTATCAGCAGTTTTCCATTCTTTGATCTGGCTGGCTAATTCCAGGTACACATTGTAACAAGGAATCCCAAATGTCCTGCAGAATAAGCATTGAATGGAAATATAGTAAAACCTGTTATCTGGTATTCAAGCGACTGGAAGCCTCAAGCAACCAGCAAAAAAAAAACCCACAGAAAATAAAGAGGTAATCACGCAGCATACAATTTCAAGCAATGAGAAAATACACTTGTCCAGCATCTATAACCCCTCATAGGTGTCAGATACCAGGGGTTTTACTGCAATATTAATTTTCGAAAGGTTGTTAGAAGGATATAGAAAAACAGGAGGAATGAATCATTCTCCCTTCACCTGCATCAATAGAAACATAACTGATACTATATCTCAATACTATTTTCTCACTCTCTCTATCCCATGATCAACAAATTTTGTAACACAAAAGTATCTACTCTAATAGATTAAAACAAGAAAGTCTCCCAGTACTGATTGCAGGCCATCAGCATGGGAGTAAGGCATGCAATACAAAGGGTTGGCTACTGAGAGGTCCCCACTATTGCAGTGGGCAGGGCGAAGGTGCTCACAAACCAATTTCCCATTCTGCATCCTGTCTCTCCAAGGTTGAGGAGGCCACAATGCAGTAGATGGCCCATGCAGATTCACAAGTGAGGTTTTGCTTTGCTTTTTGCTCTACCTTGATGAAGGGCTCAGGCACATTTGTGTATTGGTCTACTTGAATACATTGTGTGACTTGGTCTCCACTTATGGACAGCACAGTTGTCGTAATGGTTAGCACAACGCCATTACACCACCACTGGTTGGACCAGAGTTTGACTCCTGCGCTGTCCATAAGGAGTTTGTAAATGTGCCCCCTGTGTCTAC
Source organism: Narcine bancroftii (assembly GCF_036971445.1). NCBI lineage: Eukaryota > Metazoa > Chordata > Chondrichthyes > Torpediniformes > Narcinidae > Narcine > Narcine bancroftii. The sequence goes on from NC_091469.1 coordinate 434,232,705, forward strand.
ATGGTTTTCTCTGAGGGCTTCGGTTTCCTCCCATTGCTCAAAATGTACTGTGGCGTAAATTGGGCAGCTCGATCCATGGGCCAAAATGGCCTGTTACTGAGCTGTATGTCTAAATTTTTTTTAATTAAAATTTAATGGGGGTGTGGCCATGCTAATGAGCTGAGTAGGTGTTTTGAAAGAGCTCTCCTCAAAAAGCATTAAAAAGACAGTTTAAAAGCTTAAAAACCAGAATTTTACTGTCAAAAATGGATAAAACTAATGCTAAACGACCAATGCAACAAAAAAAACTGTAAAAGTAACAACTCAGCCAGGAGCTTCGAGAGGAAGCCTGATGAGGAGTGACTCAGCAGGGGCCTTGGGTCTGGCTGAAGCCTGCAGAGCTGGGGAGTCGGCCCAAGATATAGCCTCCATCCTGCACATGATGGAAACTTTTGCAGTTGTTTTACGAGTGTGGAATCAGCAATGAGATATATATCAGAGAAGGTCATGGAAATTAAAGAAGTTGTGGGAGACTTAAATAAACAAATGACTCATTCAGAGGCTGAGCTGGACAAAACAAAAGACAGGCTGAAGACACTGGAAGAAAAAGGAAAAATATGGGTGTGTTAGATTATAGATATGTTTCTGGGAGATAAATTAGGGCAGGTTTTTTAGTATAGGTCACATACAAAGACTTCAAAACAGATCTCATTTAAAATACTGCTCAAGCCAGACCGTCTGGCTCCAAGAGCCTTTCCAAAAGCTTTGGGGAGTGCCCAAGCGACTTCACTAATGGATTATTGTTTTGAAAAGCAACAGATAAAAGAACTCGGAAGAGTATGTTCGGAGCTTCAGGCTGTCTGGGAGAGCTGTTTGCTGTTTGAAGGGGGTCATGTGGTTTTATGCAAGCAGAGAGGGAGTCAAACAGGGTTTTCTCAGAGAGAGAAGAAGGGAGATCAGTTCTGCAGCGCGACAGTCAGCAGCAACAGCTGGGACTAGAACAGGACAAGCTGGCAAGCTTGTGGAAAAACACCATTTGGAAGACGGGTTGTGAGGGCTTAGTTCAGCCTGGTCAAAGTCCTTGTGGTCCATATTAGAGGAGAAGACAGGCTGCCTAATGTTTCACTTGAAATAAGAGAAACAAAAAGGAACTCTGTGGTGACCGGAAAGAAAGAGGTTATCATCTGGAGAACCCTGAGGGGACAAGTTTGTTCGGCGAGACACTGAAGTGGCTGATGGAAGTACAACAGTTGTGGATGTCCTGGAACAACAAATCTCTCTCTGAAAACTGACAAAGAACCTTCCTGAGTGGTAACCATTTACCTTTCAAGCACAAAAGCCTGGTGAATTTCATAAATGTTAAATTCTGTGCACAGTATAAGAATTGCCTGCAACCAGTAAACTTGGAGGAATGAGAAGTGAGATTGGTCTGTGAATCAAAGAACTTTTCTGAACTTACACACACATTACATAAACGTGCGCTTAGAATTAGAAAGGGGTTAAGATAGGTTAGTTAATAGTGCTAAGTTAAAGTGTGATTCTGTTTTCATGTTTAAAAACAAATTACCAACTACCAAAATTATTATTGACGCAAAATCAACTAATCCCTTTCACAATAGATAACCTTTCCTTTAGAGAATGGGAGAGAAAAGGGATCAAAAGAATAGAAAATTGTTTTTTTGGAAAATAATTTATTATCTTTTGAACAAATGAAGTACAAATATGGTACAACTCACAGTACAATGTTTGCATACCACCAACTGAAAACCTACTTGAAGGACAAATTGGGAAACAGGCTGAGGTTACCAGAAGGAAGCAGCTTTGAATATGTGATTACAGACACAATATTAAAAGATTTATAACAAACATGTACATCAAGCTGCAAGAGAAAGAAAATGATGAAATAAGCTGTAAACCCAAACAAAAGTGGGAAAAGGATCTGAACAAAGATAAAAAAATGAAAAATGGGAAAAGCTTGGCTCCGGAACTATGAGAAATACAATAAATACGAGGTTACGCATGATACAATATAATTGGTTACACAGGCTATATACCTCGCCCCAAAAGTTAAATAAATGCGACCCAACACTATCAGATAGATGTTTTCGCTGTAAGAAGGAAACGGGAACAACAGTACATGCAATTTGGGCATGTGAGAAAGTGGAAAAGTTTTGGGAAGATCTAAATCAGGTATTAAATAAAATCACAAAAAGCAACAGACCAAAAAATCCAGAGATCTTTCTTCTAAGTAATACAAGAAGTAAAGAACTAGGCCTCGATTTGGATGAAGTACAAAAAAGATTTATTATGATAGCCTTAGCTGTAGCAAAAAAATGTATAATGTCAACCTGAAAATCAGAAGAGAGCCTGGTACATAGAAATGAATAAATGTATTCCATTGGAAAAAATAACATACAATTTAAGAAATAACGTCACAGTATTCCAACAAATTTGGGAAACGTACATGGAACTCAACAGAGAGGGCCTACCGCGGACCTCCTCCCCCTAAAATGACAGAATGAGAAGATGACGAAATGAACTGACCCAGTGTGCAACAGTAGATGACAGAATTTTCTTGTTTATTTTCATTGTGTGATGACATTGTTTAATGGGTTTATTGTATTGTATATGTTGAACGTTTAGTGGGTAGGGAGGGGGGGGTGAAGGAGGGAGGAAAGGGAGGGGGGGTGAAGGAGGGAGGAAAGGGGGGGGTGAAGGAGGGAGGAAAGGGGGGGTGAAGGAGGGAGGAAAGGGGGGGTGAAGGAGGGAGGAAGGGGGGGTGAAGGAGGGAGGAAAGGGAGGGGAAAAGGGGAGAAAATGACTGTGTATATTCAAGAGGGAAATGCTTGTGTGTATTTTGGTTAATATGGTTCATAGTTTGAAAAATTTTAAAAATTTTTTAAAAAGATAATTAAAAGCAATTTTTTTTTTAAAGTAACCATTTGTCTTGGTGATTATCTATTGTTATTGGGTTTTGGGGTCCTCTGGCCTCATAACATGGAACCCAGAAAAGAAAGAACTGGTGGACAAGATCGACCATATAGAAAATTTTGTCCTGTTTCAGTCCCAGCTGTTGCTGCTAACTGTAACAAATACAAGAATCATTGGACAGAGATGGAATGAAGGGAAAAGACATGGTGAGTTTCTTTGAAACATGGATTCCACAAATGTTGGAACAAAGTAAGTTAAATGCAAAGCTGCAAATTGAAAGGGCTCACCAGACCCTCGTACCCAGAAGAAACAGTGAACAGCAACCAGTCCTGATAAGACTTTTAAGATACTGGGAGAGATGTGATCTTAGGAGCAGCATATGAACATTCAAAAAATAATAATTGCCCATTAGTGGTGAACAATGCAAAAATAATGATTTTCCAGGACTTCAACCCTGCCTTGGTCAAACAAAGAAAGGAATTTGACGAGGTAAATAGACAACTGCAATTCAAAAAACTTTAAACATTCAATGATTTATCCAGCAACGCTGAGGGTGGATGTCTCAGAAGGTAATCGACAAATTTTCAAGAATAAAGAAGTGGAAGAATTTTTAAGAAAGCTATGAAAAGATTAAAGTCACCAGCTGAAAGGACTGAAAAGATCATTTTAAAACGGGACTAACTTAAAGATGTATCTTTTTATTTATACTAATAGTACTGAGCTGTCTTGTTTTCATGTTAAATAAATAAAAAAGATTGGTTTATATGGAGAGCTCTGAAAAGACTAAGGAAACCAGCAAGTTGGGAACTCCGACTTGGCGGAGGCGGTGGGTGGGGGGAGATGACACCAGGAGAGGAGCGATTTTAACCTTTAAAGGAAGGGTTTCTTCTGAAGAAGAACCCATGGGCTTTTTTTTGTGGGCAGAAAAAAAACTATTAAAAACTAAACAACATTACTGTGAGTTGGGTGAACAGGCGCACAAAATTTTAGATTGGCAGGTTAAAACAGAGGAGTCATCAAGAATGATAAAAACAGAAACAGACACTCTAGTATATAAGCAAAAAGAAATTAACAACACTTTTAGACAATATTACATGAAATTATACAAAGTAGAATTACTAGATAAAAACAAAATGGAAGAATTTTTGCTGAATGTCGAACTTCCAAGGCTGGAAGAGAGAGAAAAGATAGAATTAGATACTCCCTTCACAAGGGAAGAAATTGAAAAGGCCCTGGGCACCCTACAGGCTAATAAATCAATGGGAGAAGATGGATTTCCACCTGAGATTTATAGACAACTTTTGAATTAATAATTCAAAAAATTATTAATGCTCCTTTTAATGGAGAATACATTGAATGTAAAAAGAATCTTAAGAAAAAATTTAGAAAAGCTATAAGGAGGTACGAGGTGGCTAGAGCAAATAAGGTGAAAGTAAATCCAAAAGGTTTCTATAAATATGTTAATAGCAAAAGGAGAGCGAGGGATAAAATTTTTCTCAGAATGAGAACAGACAACTGTGTGTGGAGCCAAATGAGATAGGGGAGATTTTGAACAAGTTCTTTTTTTTCGGTATTTACTAAGGAGAAGGATATTGAATTGTGCAGGATGAATGAAGCAAAGAGGGTAATTATGGAAACTGTAGTGGTAAAGAAAGAGGAAATACTGGAGTTTTTGAAGCATATAAAGGTGGATAAGTCTCCAGGTCCTGATGGGATTTTTCCCAGGACCTTGAGAGAAGTTAGTGAGGAAATAGCGGCAGCTCCAACAGTGATTTTTCAAATGTCATTAGAGATGGCTATAGTGCCGGAGGATTGGCGTATTGCACATGTGGCTCCTTTGTTTAAAAAAGGTTCGTGGAGCAAGCGTAGCAATTATAGGCCTGTAAGTTTTACATCTGTGTAAAATATATATAATACATATACAATTTTATATATATATATATATATATATCTATCTATCTATCTATCTATTTATTTATTTTCTTCTTTTTTTATTTATTTATATACACACATAAATATATATATTCGAGAGCCAGGGTCAGATCAGGAACTCTCAACATGGGTTTGTGCGTGGAAGGGTGGAAGGTCATGTTTGACCAATCTTCTTGAATTTTTTGAAAGGTGACTAGGAACGTTGATGAGGGGAAAGCAGTGAATATTGTCTATATGGTCTTTAGTAAGGCCTTTGATAGGTTCCCGCATGGAAGGTCAGCTAGGGAGGTTCAGGTGCTAGGCATTAACTTTGAGATAGTCAAATGGATTCAACAGTGGGTGGAAGGGAGATACCAAAGAGTCATAGTGGATAACTGTTTGTCAGGCTGGAGGCCAGTAACAAGCAGTGTGCCTCAGAGATCTGTATCGGGTCCCTTGCTGTTTGTCATTTACATTAATGAACTGGATGATGGGATGGTAAATTGGATTAGTAAATCTGCAGATGATACTAAAATAAGTGGAATTGTGGATAATGAAGAAGGTTTTCAAAGATTACAAAAGGATTTGGACTGCTTAGAAGAGTGGGCTGGAAGATGGCAGATGGAGTTTAATGCTGAGAAGTGTGAAGTACTTCATTTTGGAAGGAATAATCAAAACAGGACATATGTAGTAAATGGGAGAGCATTGAAGAAAGCAGTGGAGCAGAAAGATCTAGGAATAATGGTTCATCGTTCCCTGAAGGTAGAATCTCATGTGGATAGGGTGGTGAAGAAGGCTTTTAGTATGCTGGCCTTTATAATTCAAAGCATAGAATACAGGTGTTGGGAAGTGATGTTGAGACTGTTCAAGGCATTGGCGAGGCCAAATTTGGAATACTATGTGCAGTTCTGTCACCGAATTATCGGAAGGATATCAATAAGATAGAGTGCAGAGAAGATTTACAAAAATGTTACCTGGGTTTCAGAATCTAGATTACATAGAAAGATTGAGCACACAAGGTCTTTATTCCTTGGAGCGCAGAAGGTTGAGGCGCTGGGGGATTTGATAGAGGTATTTAAGATTATGAGGGGGATAGATAGAGTTGATGTGGATAGGCTTTTTCCCTTGAGGGTAGCAGAGATTGAAACAAGACACCATGAGTTAAGGGGCAAAAGTAATAATGAGGGGGATCATCTTTACTCAGAGAGTGATGGACGTATGGAATGAGCTTCCAGGAGAAGTAGTGGCAGCAGGGTCCATTTTGTCATTTAAGGTGGATATGAAGGGAATGGAGGGTTATGGGCAAGGTACAGGTAGGTGGGACTAGAGGAGAGTACTTGATTCGGTGCAGACTAGAAGGGCCGAGATAGCCAGTTTCTGTGCTGTAATTATTATATGGTCCTTTGAACAATTAAAACACAAACACTGAGTGGCCAATGGGACCTTCTTCTGTTTTCTTCAACTTAGATCTTTCTTAAGAGAAAGATGGGTACCAACGTTGATCCCACCTGAAATTAGTGAAACCGAATGAGCGGACTTGATGGGGAATACACCAAAATTTATAACAAAAATGCACTATGCACTCCAGAGTGAAAGTGAAAAATTAGGTTTGCAGAAGTCATGGGAAAGATGGGAGTCCGATTTGGGTGTGGTGATTTCAGAAAGAAGCTGGTTAGATTGGTGTAAGGTCAGCATGACATCAATTATAAATGCAAGATACAGACTGGTTCAGTAGAATTTTTTTTAAACACCAATTATATCTTACTCCACAAAAGTTACACAGATCAAAAGCTGAAATTTCAGAGATGTGTTTCAGATGTGGGAGTGAGACAGGAACTTTTCTACATGGCACGTGTATGAAAGTGAGGTCATTTTGGCAAGAAATTGAAGAAAAAAATTAACCAGGATACCAGGAGTGGCCTTCATAGGCAACCCAGAGCTATATCTATTAGGTAATTTCATAGAAATAAGTGACAAATTGACCAAATATCAAATCTCATTTATAAAAATAGCACTGGCAGAAGCAAAAAAATTTATCACGGTCACTTTGAAGTCCGACCCCCTCCCCTACTCATAGCACAATGGACTCTGGAAACTATGGGGGAAAAAATTACATATAACTTAAAGAACAAATATGACACTCTGATGTCTTCATTCTTTTCTGTTTTTAAATTTGGCACTCTGGTTTCAATTTGAACTACCTCACTTTGTGTCTGAATTAACAATTCAATAGGTGTGGCCATTCTCCTTAAGATTATTTTTACTAACCCCTTCAAGTTGAATGCATCTGGTACACAAAGCTTGAATTCATCCTCCATAAATCATTGGAACACACAAACTTTTCATGAATTGTGAGCCAATTGTAGAGGGTCTCTGGGTTAGGCAACATCCATAGGTAAGAATGGTAAGTCAACATTTTGGGGTGAGACCCTGTATTTCTCATGGGTAAAACACAGAATTCTGTGGACACCGTGGTTGAATTAAAAACACAATGCTGGAGAAACTCAGCAAGGTCGAACAGTGTCCTTTATGGAGCAAAGGCAGAGATACATAACTGACGTTTCAGGCTTCAGCTCTTCATCAAAGTATGAGAAAATGCAGAGGAGCATCAGAATAAAAGAGAGAGAAGGGGTGGCAGGGCAGAAGATGATAGTTGGAGAAGTGAGGGAGGGGAGTGGAAAGGCATTGGTATTCTCTACATCGGAGAGACTGGGAGATCGCTTCGCTCAGCACCTCCTCTCCATCTGCAACCAGAGCGACCTCTCAAATCTGGATCACACTCCCATGCTCACATGTCTGTCCATGGCCTTGTTTACCGTCCCATCCTGATCCCTCCCTTCTCCACCCATCATCTCCTAAACTGCCACCCACTACCCCCTCCTTTATTCTGACGCTCACCGGCATTTTCTCATACTTAGATGAAGCCCAAAACGTCAGTTATGTAGCTCTGCTTTTGCTACAGAAAGGACACTGTTGGACCTGCTGAGTCTCTCCCGCAGTGTTTTTTTTACGTATTTCTCATGCATTGTTTTTGGTACCGAAGGGGGGAAAAATCAGCGATGGTGATCTCTGGGGCAAACAATGAGTTACTGAAGGATGCTGCTTAGTCAGCTGAGTTCCTCCAACATCTGTATGCAATCTGCCATTTGTGTTCTCTAACAGCTTCAACCGCTTCTAATAATATCAGATTAGGACTAGTTACTATAGACTGATAAGCGCAAAATTCAAATAGGCTCTAGATCAAAGTGACTTACAAAACGGACACTTTGCAATGCGAACTTTTGTTTCCAATTGCACAGGTAAAGCTTTAAAGTTGACCGAGATGCACATCTACAACAGTTACAATCCTACCCACGCTTGCAATTGCTGACATTCACCTACCATTCAACCTTGCACTGTGCATGCAAGGGTCCACAGGCGATGCATCGAAATGCAGCAAGCACTAAAACAGCTGCCAACCCGAATCTGTCACTCCGCTGTCTCATCACCGTCAGCTCCGCGATCCGCGGGCGCCCAGCAGCACGGGACCACATCCAATCACGCGCGATCTTCTCCGGAGAGAATGCGCACCCGCATTTGGCAGCGGCGGCGGGAGGAGCCTCGGAAAAGGGGGTGGAGCCACGGAAAGGCGGGGGTGGAGCCACGGAAAGGCGGGGGTGGAGCCACGGAAAGGCGGGGGTGGAGCCACGGAAAGGCGGGGGTGGAGCCACGGAAAGGCGGGGGTGGAGCCACGGAAAGGCGGGGGTGGAGCCACGGAAAGGCGGGGGTGGAGCCACGGAAAGGCGGGGGTGGAGCCACGGAAAGGCGGGGGTGGAGCTGTAGAAAGGGTGGGAAGGGGAAATGGTGAGGTGGGGGAGCTGTGAAAAGGTGTGGGATGGAACTATGGAAAGGAGTGTGGGATGGAACTATGGAAAGGAGGGTGGGTAAGGGGTGAGGGTGGGGGAAGGGTGGGGTGAGGTGAGGGTGGGTTGGGGTGAGGTGAGGGTGGGGTGAGGTGTGGGTGGGGTGAGGTGTGGGTGGGGTGAGGTGAGGGTGGGGTGAGGTGAGGGTGGGGGTGAGGGTGGGGGTGAGGGTGGGGGTGAGGGTGGGGGTGAGGGTGGGGGTGAGGGTGGGGGTGAGGGTGGGGGTGAGGGTGGGGGTGAGGGAGGGGGGGTGAGGGAAAGGGTGTTGAGTCGTGGAAAGGGTGAAGGAGAAAGAGTGAGTGTGGGGGATCCATGGAAAGGGAGGGGAGGCTGCGGAAAGGGGCATGATGGAGCTGTGGAAAGGGAGGGGGAAAGGCTGAGGGTGGGGTGGATGGCTGATGGTGGGGAAATGGTGAGGGTAGATGGAGAGCTGTGAAAAGAAATAGGTTGGAGGGCAAAGGGGGAAGGGGAGGAGCCGTGGAACCGCACAGGCAACAGTTCGCTGTGCATCCACTTGGCCCGCTACACAGCCGCTACATCACACCCCCGGCCCCCAGAACTGTTGCCAGAAATTAAAACACTAGCTGCATGTACTTTAGGTGGACATCCTCGATGTCTGGACTGGGGGCACTGAATGGGTGAAGTGGGATCCACATGGGCAGGCTTGAGTCTGTCCACACTAAACAGCTGCGAATGCTTCCCAATGTCCAAAGTATACACAACACCGTCCTCCTTAATCACTCGGAAAGGGCCCTCATTTGGTTGTTGTAATGGTGCTCCTGGGTCCTTTCTGCGTACAAAAACAAAATTAGCGTTCAGGAGTGGTGGGGCACATGCTGTTTAGGGGTTCCATGCCAGTTGGTAGGAACAGGTTTGCTGATCGCGACACCATGTTGATGCTGCTGAAGGACATCCAGGTTAGAGTTGGTTGCGAAATGCATGTCCCCTGGAACTGTAAGGACCATTCCATAAACCATCTTTGCGGACGATGCACTCCCAGTAGAACCATTGGCAACTCATCGACCCAATCGACCTGAGTTGTGCCTTAAGTGCAGACTTTAGTTGCCAGAGGCAACGTTCCACAAGGCCGTCGGACTGTGGGTGGTACGCTGTGTTGTGCAGGTGTGTGCCACAAAAGCATGCAAAGGCAGTCCATAACGCGGAGGTGAATTATGCTCCACAGTCTGAAGTTATGTGTGTCGGGACACCAAATCTAGCGATCCAATTGATAATGAATGCTTTGGTGCATGTCTCAGTGTTACTGGATGGCCTTTGGCCAGTGCGTGAAATGGTCTACAACTGTTAGAATGTATCTCATTTTGAAATACTGGCAATGGTCCGACCAGGTCCACATGCACATGTTCAAACCGTCTGCGTATCACTGGGAAAGGCTGAAGAGGTGCCTTAGTGTGCCACTGAATTTTGGCAGTCTGGCAGGAGGTACATGTGCATGCCCATTGCGCAACATCTTTTTTCAGTCCATGCCATATGTATTTGCTTGACGGATGAGACAAGCTATGTATCTGATCAAAAAGGCGTCGCCTCCAAGATGCCGGAATCAATGGTCTAGGGTAGCCCAAGGACATGGCACAAAGTAGGGTTGGGCCATCCAGTTATGTCCAGGTTAGTAATAGCCGTACTGTATGCCAGAATATCAGGGTCCAAGGCCTGTGCACTGGCTAATTCAGAAATATCAGTGCCACCCTCAATATGATATACAAGTCGGTTTGGACAGCATATCCGCGACAAGATTGTCTTTACTCGAAACATGGTGCACGTCCGTCGTGAATTCTGAAATGTATAAGTGACGCTGCTATCCTGCCGACCATGGATCCATTATTTTGCTGAAGGCAAAAATGAGTGGCTTGCGATGTGTAAACACATTGAAATGCTGACCCTCCGAAACATATCGGAAGTGCCATATGGCTAGATACAATGCCAACAGTTCCTGATCAAATGCACTATATTTCATTTTCGATGGCCTTAGATGTTGGCTAAAGAAAGTGAGGGGTTGGCAATGGCCATTGACACACCTCAAAAACTACACCCACGGCCGTACTCCAGGCATCAGTGCTAAGTGTCAAGGTAGCATCAGGGTTAGGATGGGTGAGCATTGTTGCATTGGCCAAAGCGTGTTTGGCAGTTATAAATGCAACCTCCACCTCTGATGTCCAGGTAACGTCCCTGTGCTTGGTGGTGAGGATTTGAAACAATGGTCGAAGAATGTCAGCAACTGCTGGAATGAACCGGTGATAGAAGTTTATCATGCCCAAGAATTTTTGCAGTCCCTTAACTGTGGTAGGTTTGGAAAAAGCACTGGCTGGGTTTACCTTGCTGGATAAGAGAAAGACACCATTGGCTCTGATCTTGTGTCCCAGGAAGTCAAGTTGACGTTTGATGTAAGACCGAATTCCTCCAGCCATTGGAACAGGTGGCATAAATGCAGGTGGTGTTCAGTCTGACTGGCTATGAGGATGTCATCCAAGTAGCTGTAAGCGAACTCTAAATCCCTGGTCAAAGCATCCATATGTCACTGGAAGATTTGAGCGGCGTTTTTCAACGCAAATGGCGTCCTAAGAAATACAAAAAGCCCAAAAGGAATAATAATCGCCGTTTTAGGAATGTCATCCTTTCAGGATCTGATGGTATCCCTTGACAAGATCATCTTTGAGGAAAGCATGGCAATTTTGCAGGTGGGCAGCAAAATCCTGTATATGAGGGATCACGTATCTGTCGGGTGCAGTTATATCATTGAGCCTACGGTAATCGCCGTAGGGCACACATGTCAAACTCTGGCCTGCGGGCCAAATTTGGCACGCGATATAATTATATTTGGCCCGCAAGATGATATCAAAAATGTATTAGAGGTGGCCCGCTGGCCGCCGCGCCAGTATAGCGCATGCACAGTAACCGCTGTGTCCCAGGGTGAGAGAGAGAGAGAAAAATCCTGGTCCTTGAAAAGTAGTGGTGGGTGGTTTTATAAACTCGCTGTCGTGTCCCCCCGCCCACCCCCCCACCGCAGCGCAGCCTGGCCGGTGTCAGGGGACACCAAGGCCGCTTCCCAGCGCCCGGAACCCCAGTGGCACAGCGTTAGTTGGAGCTGCAGATGGAGTCGGGACGCCGGAGGGAAGATTGGGGCTCCCCGCCGGGTAATGGGGTGCCGGCCTCCCTGCGCCTTCCCACCGGACCAGCGGCGGGTGCCCGGAGTACACGTGGAGAGCGAGGCTGGTCGGGCAAGTAGGGTGGAACCCCCCGCCAATCTCGGGAGTGGCGTGGGCTGGATCGGAATTAGCCACACCCACCTGCTCCTCCACCGCTGACCAGGATCCCAGCGCGGTCCTGAGCGCGGAGACTGCCCTGGAAAGGTCCTGGGACACCGGCACGGAAAGAAGAGCAGGGTCCGTAGAACATTACAGATCAGAAACAGGCCCTTCGGCCCTTTGACTCTACCTCGTGAAAACTCAACACTGGAGAAACTCAGCGGGTTAAACCGTATCCTTTATCCAGCAGAGAGGTACCTGACAATATTTGGCCCTTGATCCCCCTCATCAATGTATGAGCGAAAGTCTGTGGTTCTCGTAAAAACACCAGAAGGGAGAAACTCAGCAGGTCAAAGGGGGTCCGGGAGAAACTCAGCAGGTCAAAGGGGGATCCGGGAGAAACTCAGCAGGTCAAAGGGGGGGTCCGAGAGAAACTCAGCAGGTCAAGGGGGAGGGGTCCAGGAGAAACTCAGCAGGTCAAGGGGGAGGGGTCCAGGAGAAACTCAGCAGGTCAAGGGGAGGAGGTCCGGGAGAAACTCAGCAGGTCAAGGGGGGTCCGAGAGAAACTCAGCAGGTCAAGGGGGGGTCCGGGAGAAACTCAGCAGGTCAAGGGGGGTCCGGGATAAACTCAGCAGGTCAAGGGGAGTCCGGCAGAAACTCAGGGGGGGCCTGACCTCGCCAGGACCGTTGCCCATTCCCCCTCCCTGCCGCAGGCCGACCTGCGACTCACAGTGATGGGGCCGCTGATCTGCCGAGATGCCGCCCTGCAGCGAGAGCCGATGCCCCCGCACTGTCGTTGTCCAACCCGATCGCCCGCAAACCCCGCCCTCCCGCACACAGGCCTGAGTAAGTATTATGAACTTTAATCTCAGGATAAAACAATCTTCCAATAGTTTCATGTCACAGTGATAAATATATTCCTGGTTAAAAATGGTCCTGCACCTGGATACAAGCTCATTAGGCATAAAACTTGAAAAGTGTGTAAATCAAAGGATATCTGTACCAATGGAAAAAGGGCATGGCAAATAACCCTGCTAGAGTTCATGCCCACAATCAGTCACCCATTTGATTGTTTCAGGGATCATGTTATTCTCCCACATTCTCAATAGCCCTCAGATTTTACTATTCGACAGCACACTAGCAACTTTTGACAAATCCTCTATAGAGAAATATTATTTATTGAATATTTTATTTCTCATTTGTTAATGCTTCTGGAAAGAGTTTATCCAAAACTATTATTAAACATTTATTTTAATAAGAAAAAGTTTAACATTACATATGTTGAAAGAAGAGAAAACATGCAGATGTTGTTGAAAATTTTCAATAAATATTTAGTTCGGCCCTCAACTTAGTCCAAGTTTTTAATTTTGGCCCTCCGTGAATTTGAGTTTGACACCCCTGCCGTAGGGTCTCTATCCACCTGTTTTCTTGGATACAATGCGTAATGGTGATGCTCAAGGACTGTTGGAGCGTGGAATGATACCCAATTCCTCCATTGCAGTAAACTCTGCCCTTGCCAGTTTATCAGGTGGAAGATAACGAGCCCTGGCATAAATCGGAGGGCCTGAAGTGGCTATGTAATGGGACACACCATTTTGGAGATATTGAAATTAGGAGAGAGAATACCGGGAAATTCAGTGAGAAGGTGTCTTGGGTAAACTTGTACCTCTCACTTTGTTCGTTTTAGATTGGTCACAGTGTTTGAACTACCGAAAGAAAATAGACACACACACCGAGAGCAGTTCAGATTATACAAATGTTTATTACAAATTCAAAAGCTGATTTCACACTACAATATGCAAGCCCTTCCCAACTATACTTATCAATGCTTGGACTGGTCCCAATTGCCGAAGCGAGGCAACGACTGCACACTTGTAGTAGGTTGTCAGAGCGCCAGTAGCAGCTTCTCCACCTCCCCTGACCGGGACGTTGGCTGGACTCCAGAAGTTCTTCTTCTTCTTGCTGAGAGATGTTGCCACCTCTCGGAGAGTCTCAAACTTCAGCAGCGGGACCATGCCTTATATTACCCAAAAACTGCTTACCCAAGCACCTATTCCCAGCGCAGCAAGAAAGATAAGCAAGCAAGCTAGCATGCTAGGTTAATTAACGAATAACATAATTTTCAGCTTATCATTTTTAATACAATGGTTTATTCTACATCAAGGCTAGGCCTCTGACAGTCTGTGACCAAAACAAGCAGAAAGATTAAATGTTCTCAGTACACAGATGTCCTTTCGTCAGATAACTGCATCTCTGGCCCCTCGGTGGAATTATGCTTATGTCTGCTGAGTCTAAAAACAATTAGGTTCTCAGCCTTGCAGAACCCAGAGCTGGAAATTAAGAAAAAACAGGTTAAAAAATAGGTTAGAATCTTCCATTACAGAAGGGCAGCATAGGCATCTTTGTGCAGGGTATGCATCCCGAGTTGGGAAAGTCTCCCTTTGCTGCATACCAACGGGTATGTTTGAAAAGTTGTGGCATGAACCAATTTCCTTCGCTTCACATCTACTAGCAAGTCATGGGATCTTAGAAAATCTGCACCCAAAATGGGCTGTGCAACGGAAGGCAATATGCAATTCCAATGGAATGTCATCCCTCCTATCCTAATCGTGACCCGTCGTGTGCCAAAGCTGGGAATGGTAGTCCCATTTGCTGCTTGATGGTTATGTATGGTATTAATGGTTATGTGTTTTTTTCAAAATAGGTTGGCAGAAGCAAACTGACCTCAGCACCTGTGTTTACAAGAAACTTGTGCTATCCAGTGTCATCTTGAAGATACAATAGGCTGGTACTTGCGCCAGCTGCCGAGGCCACCACTGACAGCTGGCTTTTTCATTTCCCGCCTTTTTTCTGTAATAGGTACATGATAGGACACATTTATGGGCATTTTTTCCCTTACGGCGATGGTAAAAACACCATTCTCGTTGCCCATCAGCACGTTCCTCCTTCTTTGCTGAAATGCGGATACAGGAGGTTCATCGGATACGGGAGATGGATCTGCTGCGAAAACGGGCTGTATGTGAGCAGACTATTGTGTTGGAGTATGGTAGAGCCTGTCAGCCTCCCGCACTACATCATGGGGATGGTGGAAATCTGTTTCTGATGGTATGGCCACACGACTCGGGAGTCTGGACAGATATAGAGTTTCAAAAAGTAAGCAATGAGCATCTCATTCATTAGGTCAGATGGATTCCTGTCACCCAGGCCCTCCATATTTAAAAGCTGCATGCCACACTCATGTCTAGTCAATACCAGCATGTCCAGTAGAAATTGGCAGAACCTGGTGTACTGGTTCTCCACTGGGGGATTGGCAATAAATTCACTTACTCCAACGCACCTACGATGTGCCAAATTTCATGTCTTCTGCTGTTATGCCACAAAGATGAAACTGGGTCTCAGCCTGATTAAGCCATACCTGAGGTTGATGGGACCAGAAAGGAGGCAAGTGAAGTCCCAATGCATTAACTGCCACCGTGGCTGCAGCTGCTGCTGTGTGTCCACGATAAAGAGATTCAAGCTTCTGCTGAATTTTGCATTCAGGGTCACCAATTGTACCGGCTACTTTGGTAGAGCTACTAAAGCAATGCACACACACACACACACAAACCAAGTTAGTCAACACAAGACTGATTTATTCAGACCTTACAAGCTTCTTTTATATATCGCATGTCCCAGGCATGTCCCAGGCTCCACGGGACAAAGTGAGACATCACTACGAGTTTGCAGGTTTAAAGTAAGCCTCGTGAGTGTCCCATGCCTTCCAGCAGGAGACTCAGCAGATCAACGTTCCATTCCTCGGCACACAGAACTGCTCGCATGTGGTCCATTAGGTGAGTACTCAGCTATCCGTATTATGTTTCCGCATGCCTGCAGAACCACACCAGCGACAGTTTGCGATACCGCGCTGTGCACCCACTCGGCCCACTACACAGCCGCTACAATGTTTCCATCAATTACAAAAGTTGAACTAAAATATAAATGGTAATATCAATTAAATACAGTACAGCTTCAAATTCTCATCTTTCCCCAAGATCCAAAGATGATCAATCTTCCTCATCACTGGCATCACCATTTCCACCAAATACACTGCCTGAACAGTTTGCCTTTCTTCTCTGTGTATTCTACACAATTACCCAGCTGATTTACAGAAATCGTCCCTGATCATTTTCTAGTTCCCATCTTGAATTTTAGAGTTAATTTTGAACCACTGTGAGAGTTGACCATGCCACGTTAACTTGAAATTGTTGTACTGGCAGTCCCTTCGTGACTCTGTTTTTCAATTCAATTTACTTCTATTTCATGCTTAGTTTCTGCCTCATGTGGAACACTTGCTGGTGCTTAATCTAGTTATTATATAATCTCATTTTGTGTTCAATACTAAAATTAATGTCAGAAATGTTAGCAGCCTGTAAAAGATTATGTATAAATGAATTAAAAAACTGCAATATACAATGGACGCAAAGCTTCTCATTCAAATATAATTCTAAAGTGAATTGTCCATGAAAAGACTGAAGATGAAAAAATATCTTGAATTGTAAACTAATAAAGTGCTTGCTGTCTCGAGGCACTGTTTCTTCAGTGAGGAGATCAATTTGGCTGCAGGGGTATTAATGTCAATATGACTGGAGTGGTCTAGTTTCTTTTCCAGAAAGTAATGTTTGCTTTGAATACTTTAGCTGTAAGGCAGGGGTTAGTGGCCACTGAAGGGGCTACATCTTTACCTGATACCTAGAAAAAAAAGTTCTTACATACGTCATAGGTTCTTATATTAGATTAGAACCTCTTGTGTTATGTTTGCCTTTTGTATGATTAAGATCTATATTATTCTTAGAGATTACCTATCTTTTACAAAATATTGCTTGATCTTCTAACACACCAGGCCATCCTTTCCACATGGATAAAATGCTGTACTCGCAGTTTTAAACAACAGTATTGTGTTAGTCCAAATCTCCTTTCCTATTTTTAGAATAGAGCATGGAATAGTACAACACAGAAACAGGCCCTTCAACCCACCTTGCCTACACTGACCATGTAACTAATTTCATCTAGCTCCATGTGATCTGTACCACCTTATTCCTCCTGTTCACATGTCTGTCTAAATGCCTCTTAAAAGTTCCTATCCTATTTGTTTCTACCACCTCACCCAGTAGCATGTTGCAGGCAACAACAGTGGGTGAGAAAAACTTGTCTCGCAAATATCCTTCATATGTTTCCCCCCCCCTCCCTTATCTTATCCTTTGCCTTTTAGAGCTTTACATTTTCACTCTTGGAAAAAGATTTTGAGTATCCACGCCAATCATAATTGTTTCTGCAGAGAAAACAATCCATTTTTGCATGTATCTCTATTACCCAACTCTCCCCATTTTCCCAAGATATATTCCCACAAATAAATATCTTCAGATATTTTCAATCTCTCACCTGTCCCCTATATTTAGACCACAATGTGTTTTTGACTTTGTGGAAGTCACTATTACTATAATGCAGTGCAGAAGGAGGCTATGTCTAAATGTATACAAGTTTGAGGCCACCTATCCAATTTTATAAAATTATCTGACTTCCATGTTACTGTCATACATTTCCGTGCCACTGGTACTGCTTCAGTTAAAAATTTTCATTGATATTTGTCTAACTTCAATTTAGTATCAGTGTTATATAAATCATCAAACAAAAATATTCTGGGATCTTTTGGTATCTGTATCTTCACAATTTGACTCGTTCAAAAGCCAAATTTTGGACATTTTCAACATTTATTTAAAACCTGGCATAAATTACAATAGTATCATTGAACCCTTGTTTCTTGTATAGCATGTATACCATATGTTGATTAGTATTTTGGTCCTTTCTAAGATACATGGCTAAACCATTTCAAAATCTAGTTAATTTATTGCTCTTAAATAGCTTAAAGGCACATTGATGAATTCTGATGAACATGATAAAGGATGAGAAACAGGCTTGTTCATACAACATTTAAATGTAATTCAGACATTTCAATTTCACAACAAAAGCACACCTGCAACTCCTATAAATTTTAATTTGCGGTTTATGCATGGTATGACAGAGAATTGAAAGCCTCAGGCAATTACAGGCCTATGTTTAATTCTCATTGTCATTATAATGACAATGCCTAATGCATTATCCACATTCATACACAATTCTATTCCCAATACATCTAATTCTAATCCTCTCAAATTTCGGTATTTTCAGGGTGTACTTTTCTTGTTGAACTTTATTATTATTAATGTAGCTTGAGAGATTTCTCAACCTGTTTGTCACCTTTTGGAATTAAGTGAACTACTTTGGGGTATTATATGTATGTTAAAATATGTGCCAAGTCTTAAAAGCCATTGACTGGAGCACTGAGCCAAAATGAAATTTGTAATATTAATCAAAAAATAATAAGCCATCATTGACGAGCTGCAACACTGACATGAAAAGGTGCAGTAGATATTTACTAAACTGGTTTCAAGGTGAAGATGACCTTACTATAGGAAGAATGTCAAGGCCTCAAAAGGGTAAAGAAAAGATTTAGCAGAATGGTCTTGAGAGATGAGAAGAGTTGTATGTTGGAGAAGCTAAAGATTTTTCTTCGAAGAGAACAGGTGGTCAGGTGATTTGATAAATGTTCCAAATCATGAGCACTGAACAGAAAAATAAGTGAAATTGTTTCTATAGATGGAAGCCTCAAGGAAACAAAGTTAAGTTGATTTGCTTATAAACGAGAGGTGTTATTGGGAAAATATATTTTAATTCAGTGGGTAGTTATAATCTGGAATTCACAGCCTCAAATTTAATAAATGTTTTAAAAAGATAGTTGAGAGAGTAAAATGAAACATACAGGGCCAGAGGTAAAGGTCTGATAATAGGACTGACTGGATCACCCTTGCAGAAAGCCAGCATGACCTCCATGGATCAAATGTCTACTGCTGTACTCAAATAATCCTGTGTTTGATAAAGTGCTACATGGTTGGTCAATATGGAAGGTTAGGGCACATGGGTTAAGAAGCTAATATCCAATGATTTTTTTTTAAAATTAGCTCAGTGATAGGTGCAAGAGAATGATTGTAGTGGGCAGTTTTGGAGTGCCTCCAATGGAGTGCCTAAGGGTTTGGTAGTAAGACCCTTGCTTTTTGTAATATACAAAAATTATTTGGACAAGGATGTTTGTTACAAGGTGAGAAATATGTGCTTCGGTGGACAATGAAGAAGATTACCTAGGTTTGCCACAGGATCTATTTCAGACTGAGAACTGGCTAAGGATGGCAGATACAGTTCATCTTGGAGAAGTGTGATGTGCTGCATTTGGGTAAATTGAACCAGGGCAGAACTTACTCTATTATCAGCAGGGCCCTAAAGAGTATTGTGGAGCAGATGGATTGAAGGGTGCAGGTATGCATCTTTTTAAAGATAGCAATACAGGTGGACATAGTAGTGAAGGGAGCATTTGGGACACTTGTCTTCATCATTCAGGGTATTGTGATGTCATGTTGAAGTTATACATGACGTTGGTGAGGTCACACTTGGAACATTATGTGCCATTTGATTATATAGCTGCATGAGGATATAAAGTTGAAAGGGTACAGAGGAGGTTTATGAGGTTCTTTCCAAGATTAAGGAATTTGAGTTATCGTGTTGAGAGGACATGTTATTGAAGACTATAAAATAACGAGGAGTATTGATAGGGTGAACAGTGACCGTCTGTCTCACGGAGTGGGTGAATTTAAGATTAGAGGGCATAACAGGGGAGTGAGATTTAGAAGGAACACATAGAATAGAGCATGGAATAGTACAACACAGAAACAAGCCCTTCAATATAGAATGAGCTGCCAGACAAAGTGATGGAGGCAGGTGTGTTAGCTTCCTTTCAGAGACACTTGGATGGAAGGGGGTTGGGAGGGATATGGGCCTAATGCAAGCAACTGTGACTAAAGCAAAATGGCATGTTGTTCATCACGAACAACATGCCTGTGGACATGTTTAAATGCTGTGGAACTTTGTTAATTCCATGTGACCAAACTAGAGGCAGATTAGAGAGACCAATGTTGTTAAAGGAGAATTTAAACAGAGTAAATCAGGAAAATTTGCTTCCAAAAGATGAAGAATGCCCTAATGGCATTGACTTTAGTTGAAAAAGAAAGAGAGGTAACAATACTTGGTTAGATGCAGAATCCATTGCCTATCTGTGGCTTTAAAATAAATTAGATTTATATATTTTTTTAAAATAACAATGCAGAAAACACATGGCAGGCCAAGCAGCACCGCAAAGAGATAAACAAAGTTAATATTTCATATTGAAGATCCTTCATCGGAACTGGACAAAGAGAAAACAATTTAGTTTTAAGCTGTAGAGAGGGTTGGGCAAAATGGATAGGATGAAGAGGATATCTCTGATATACTGAGGCCAGGTTTGTTATGGTGGTATGATGTTGATGAACCCATTAGGTTGAGTGTGAGAGTTCATTGTCAATATAGAGTATATGAATACAACATTCAGATACATGAAAATTCTTATTTGCTGTAGTCAGTACACCTTAAAAAGTTTTTAAAATATTTTTTTTATTTTTCACACTGTGAACCATATCAACCAGAATACATACAAACATTTTCCTCTTAAATATCTTTGGCTTGGCTTCGCGGACGAAGATTTATGGAGGGGTAATGTCCACTTCAGCTGCAGGCTCGTTTATGGCTGACAAGTCCGATGCGGGACAGGCAGACACGGTTGCAGCGGTTGCAGGGGAAAATTGGTTGGTTGGGGTTGGGTTTGGGTTTTTCCTCCTTTGTCTTTTGACAACGAGGTGGGCTCTGCGGTCTTCTTCAAAGGAGGTTGCTGCCCGCCGAACTGTGAGGCGCCAAGATGCACGGTTTGAGGCGATATCAGCCCACTGGCGATGGTCAATGTGGCAGGCACCGAGAGATTTCTTTAGGCAGTCCTTGTACCTCTTCTTTGGTGCACCTCTGTCTTGGTGGCCAGTGGAGAGCTCGCCATATAACACGATCTTGGGAAGGCGATGGTCCTCCATTCTGGAGACGTGACCTACCCAGTGCAGTTTGATCTTCAGCAGCGTGGCTTCGATGCTGTCGGCCTCTGTCATCTCGAGTACTTTGATGTTGGAGATGAAGTCGCTCCAATGAATGTTGAGGATGGAGCAGAGACAATGCTGGTGGAAGGGTTCTCGGAGCCGTAGGTAATGCCGGTAAAGGACCCATGATTCGGAGCCGAACAGGAGTGTTGGTATGACAACGGCTCTGTATACGCTAATCTTTGTGAGATTTTTCAGTTGGTTGTTTTTCCAGACTCTTTTGTGTAGTCTTGCATTTTCTCACCTTTTTCCCCCCTACCTTCCCTCCCCCACTTCCCACCCCCTCCAAAACCAATAAACATTCAACATAATCATTACAATAAAACCATTAAACAATGTCATCACACAATGAAAAATAAACAAGAAAAATGTGTCATCTACTTTTACACACTGGATCAAGTCATTTTGACTTCTTATCATTTTAAGGGGTGGAGGTCCGAGGCTAGTCCTCTCTGTTGTGTTCCATGTACGGTTCCGAAATTTGTTCAAATAATGTGACTTTATTTTTTAAATTATATGTTATTTTTTTCCAATGGAATACATTTATTCATTTCCATGTACCATTGCTGTATTCTCAGGCTCTCTTCCAATTTCCAAGTTTACGTTATATATTTTTTGCTACAGCTAAGGCTATCATAATAAATCTTTTTTGTGTTTCATCCAAATCAAGGCCTAATTCTTTACTTCTTATATTACTTAGAAGAAAGATCTCTGGATTTTTTGGTATGTTTTTTGTGATTTTATTTAATATCTGATTTACATTTTCTCAAATCTTTTTCACTTTCTCACATGCCCAAATTGCATGTACTGTTGTTCCCATTTCCTTCTTACAGTGAAAATATCTATCAGATAATGTTGGATCCCATTTTTTTAAATTTATGGGGTGTGATATATAACCTGCGTAAGCAATTACACTGTATCATGCATAAACTTGTTCCAGAACATAACTTTTCCCATGTTTCATTTTTTATCTTTATGTTTAAATCCTTTTCCCACTTTTGTTTGGGTTTGTAGCTTATTTCATAATTTTCCTTATTTTGCAGCTTGATGTACATGTTCGTTATAAATCTTTTAATTATCATTGTGTCTGTAATCACATATTCAAAGCTGCTTCCTTCTGGTAATCTCAGTCTATTTCCCAATTTATCCTTTAAGTAAGCTTTCAGTTGATGATATGCAAACATTGTACCATGAGTTATTCCATATTTGTACTTCACTTGTTCAAATGTTAATAAATTATTTCCCAAAAAAATATTTTTATATTCTTTTAATTACTTTTCTCTCCCATTCTCTAAAGGAAAGGTTATCTATTGTAAAAGGGATCAGCTGATTTTGCGTCAATAATAATTTTGGTATTTGATAATTTGTTTTTTTTTCTAAGTGAATTCTCTTCCATATATTGAGTAAATGATGAGCTTTTATATTGTACCAGCTTTTCATCCCACTTATAAAGTATATGTTCCGGTACCTTCTCCCCTATTTTATCTAGCTCTATCTTAGTCCAATCTGGTTTTTCCCTTGTCTGATAAAAATCTGATAAATACCTTAATTGTGCTGCTCTATAATAATTTTTAAAGTTTGGTAAATGCAAACCACCTTGGTTGTATCTATTTGTTAATTTATCTAATGCTATCCTTGGTTTCCCCCCTTTCCACAAAAATTTCCTTATTATTCTCTTTAGTTCATTAAAGAATTTCTCTGTTTGGAATTGGTAATGGTTGAAATAAGTCCTTGGGAAGACATTCATTTTAATGCAATTTACCCTCCCGATCAAAGTTAGCAGTAATTCTTTCCAATGTTCTAAGTCTTCCTGCAATTTCTTTATTAGTGGCTGATAATTTAATTTGTACAAGTGGCTTAAATTATTATCTAACCTAATTCCTAGGTATCAGATTGCTTGTGTTTGCCATTTAAATTGTGATTCTTTTTAAAATTCTGTATAATCCGCATTACTCATTGGCATCACTTCACTTTTATTTGCGTTGATCTTGTACCCTGATATTTCTCCATACTCCTTCAATTTCTTTTTTTTTAAACTTTATTTAAGATTTTATAACATGAATAACATATAGGATTATATTTAAAAAAATTAAGAATAAAATAATAAAATTGCAATACAGTATCAGTAATCTAAATAAACTATACCCTCCCCAATAATTATTACACATTAATAACCCAACTCAAATTAGTCCAACCCCCCTTTCCTCCCCCAAAATAAAGAGTGAAGAATTAATAAAGTTAATAATATATGTGATAAAAAAACCCACTTACAAAAAAAAACCAAAAACATAACCGATTAAAATACCTACAAAAAGAAAAGTAATTAATACTAAGATATCAGACTTAAAAAACATATTTAAATCAAACTTAAATGCATATATTTAACAAACGGAGTTAAGATGAAACATATATTTAACTCAAACGTAATACAAAAAATTAGTAAAGTTAGTAACATTGTTTATCAAAAATTCTTAAACAATATTCAATTCTTAAAAAAAATTGTAGCATGAGAAAAAAAAGATGAAAAAAAACTTTCTCTATAGAGATAAAGCTTCACCAAATATCAACTAACTTCACATCTATCATCATATTAGTCACATAAACCACCATCTTAAAACAAAATTCAAACCTCATTAAGCATTGTACAATTCAATTTTAGTACTCTTCCACCATTTTTCCCTTTTACTCTTGAATAATTATCCAATAAAATCATTACGTTAAAATTCAAATATCCAAATAATAAAAACACATCTACAACGAAATCTATATCTTCAACAAATGGAGCATAAACCACAAACAAAATTCAAGCCTCATTAAGAATTGTACAATTCAATTTATAACTTTCACCATTATTCCCTTCATTCTATAACTAAAATAGTAAAATAATATACACCAGAATTACCACTCCTTTCACCTTAAAGTTAAAGAAAAAATATTAAAAAAACTTATCCATCCCATTCACATTTAAATTTCAAATATTCCTTATCTACTGAATAAACTTTACAAAAAAAACCACATCAATTTTTAGTTTTTTAAACAATCAAATATTTTCTTATGCTTTTTTTTATAAACACCAAAAAAAAACCCTTCACTCTTTAATCTAATAATACAAAAAAAAAGGGGAAAAAAAACGGGTAGGAGGTTAAAAATACCCCCTCCCGTCTAAACCGCGCAATGCGGTAACTCCCAAAAAAAAAGGGTGTGAGATAACTCACACGTAGCAGATGACTTTCAGGAAATAGTGCCTATCCATTTCTCTCCCCCAACTCTCACTTCATCTTAAACTAACATCATCATTATTTAATATCCCTTTTTTAAAAAAAAACATTAGAAAAAAAAGGACAACTCTTCTTTTAATCAGCTCCAACTGCCGAGTCACCATTACAACCATTCCTTCTTGGAGCACGGCTCTTTTCTTCCATCTCTTGTCTCCTTAGAGATCACGGCGGACTATGTCTCTGTTGAAACTGAGTAATTGGCAGCTCTTGAGCAAATGCTATAGCTTCCTTTGGAGAATCAAAGAACTTTGGTTGGCAACCATCTTGAAAACCTTCAAAACAGCTGGATATCTAAAGGTTGCCTTGTAACCTTTCTTCCACAACAACTCTTTAACAGGATTGAATTCCTGTCGTTGGAACATAACTTCTTGACTCAAATCCGCATAGAAGAAAACTCGATTATTTTGAATCATCAAGGGTGATTTTCTCTGTTGTGCATTTCTAATAGCCACTCATAAAATTATTTCTCTGTCGTAATAATTCAAGCAACGAACCAAAACAGGTCTTGGACTTTGACCTGAAATAGGTCTTCTATGCAAGGCTCTGTGAGCACGTTCCAGTATTATACCTTCCGGGAAATGTTCTTGATCCAGCACCTGCGGAATCCATTCAGTAAAAAATTTTCTTGGGTCTGGTCCCTCCACACCTTCCGGCAAACCAATAATCTTTATATTGTTCCATCTGGATTGGTTTTCCAAATAATCAATCTTTTTCACCAAATTTTTATTTTGAGTTTGTAAGTCTTCAACCATTTTGGTATTTCGTCTATATCTTCTTCACACGAATTAAATTTATCTCTCACTTCAAGCTTAAAAGCTCCAAACTCAGCCATCTGTTGAGAATGTATTTTCACCAGGGTATTAAACCTAGTACCAAGTTCAGTCATAATCTTGGATAATCCCTGCATTGTATAAGATAATTTAGATTCAAGATTCACAAGAATCTTTTCAATTGGAAGAGATTCTGGGTCAACAGATTCCTCCTTCTTCTGCATAATCAAAGGTTTCTTCTGTTCCTTCCTTCATTCTGGTTACCTTCCTTGTAGTATGACTGCGTGTGGAAACCCCAGCCACAGCCTCTCCAGCAATGACTGGAGGGCGCTGGCCGGGGTTTTCCCCAGTCCATAATATATTAAGTTCTCCCAGTACATCAAGTTGTATAGGTTCTTCCATCTCAAGAGGTGCAGTTTGCAGCGCCACCACAACAGTTGACAAATGCCTTTCCCCAGCCGGTGTTTCAGCTGGTAATACTTCAGCTGATGATTCTACAAGCGGTTCATTCATAACATTGCCGTCAGATGCTACTGCGCATGTGCGAACCTGAGTAACTCTTTGTTCTAAAGGCTGTTTGGTGCCCTCTTTAGAGGGCTCTACCGATGTAACATCGAGCTCTGCATCCGAACACTGTACCTCTCTCCTGGGATCCATTTCACGCTGAGTCCCGGTGTCTTTCCTGTAGGTAGGCTCCAAAACTTGAACTTTTGGAAAATGTATTTTTTTGATGATCTGTTGTCGTTTTTTTTTGCTCTTTTCCACCAATTGTACCATCATAAGTTAAATTAACAGCACTGAAATTATCTAAACTTTTAAAGAATTGTAACGGGCATTTCTAAACAAAACAATAAGATAGAGTCAGGAGAGGACTGGAAGGCACGTCTGATCCTTACACCATCTTGCCACGCCCCCCACTCCTTCAATTTCTTATGTAGTTCTTTTATAGATATTTCTGGTTCTGTTAAGTATACTATGATGTCATCTGCAAATAAACTGATTTTATACTCCTCCTTTATTTTTATCCATTTTATTTTATTTTCCGTTCTTATCAGTTCTGCCAATGGTTCTGTTGCTAAAGTGAACAGTGAGGGAGATAATGGACATCCCTGCCTAGTTGACCTACTTAATTTAAATTGGTTCAATACATATCCATTTACTGTTAATTTCACCAATGGTCCATTATATAATGCTTTAATCCAATTAATATATTTTTCTGCTAGATTGAACCTCTGTAATACTTTGAATAAATAATTCCATTCTACCCTGTCAAAGGCTTTATCTGCATCTAAAGCAACAGCCACTGTTGGCATCTTATTTCCTTGAACTGCATGAATTAAATTAATAAATTTACAGACATTATCTGCTGTTCGTCTTTTCTTAATAAATCCAGTTTAATCTTGTTTTACTATTTTTGGTACACAATCGGCCAATTTGTTTGCTAATAATTTTGCTATTATCTTATAATCTGAATTAAGTAGAGATATTGGTATATATGATGCTGGTGTTAGTGGATCCTTCTCCATCTTTGGTATTAGTGTAATTATTGCTGTCTTACATGAATCTGGCAAGTTTTGTGTTTCTTCCATCTGGTTCATTACTTCCAGGAGAGGAGGAATTAATAAGTCTTTAAATGCTTTATAGAATTCTATTGGGAATCCATCCTCTCCTGGTGTTTTATTGTTCAGCAGCTTTTTTAATATATCCTGCACTTCTATTTCAAATCGTTTTATCAGTTTGTTTTGTTCCTCTTCTTGTAATTTCAGCAGTTCAATTTTAGCTAAAACTCTTCTATTTTACATCTTTCCCCTCATTCTCAGTTTGGTATAATTGTTCATAAAATTCCTTAAAGTTCTCATTAATCTCCATTGAATTATATGTAATTTGTTTGTCCTTTTTCCTTGATGCCATTACAGTTCTTTTAGCTTGTTCTGTCTTAAATTGCCTGGCTAATATTTTGTGTGTTTTCTCCTAGTTCATAATACTTTTGCTTTATTTTCATTATGTTCTTCTCCATCTTATATATTTGTAATGTTTCATATTTTAATTTTTTGTCTGTCAATTCTCTTCTTTTTGTTATATCATCCCTTTTTACTAGCTCCTTTTCTGTCCTTATCTCCCTTTCCAACTGTTCTATTTCCCAATTGTAGTCCTTTTTCATCTTAGTTACATAACTTATTATCTGCCCTCTAATGAAAGCTTTCATTGCATCTCATCATATAAATTTGTCTTTCACTGATTCCATATTTATTTCAAAGTACATTTTAATTTGGCGTTCAATAAACTCTCTAAATTCCTGCCTTTTAAGTATCATGGAGTTTAACCTCCATCTATATGTTCTTGGTGGGATAACAGGGGTGAATGATCAGATAGCAATCTAGCTTTATATTCAGTTTTCCTAACTCTCCCTTGAATATGGTCCAATAACAAAAACATATCAATCCTTGAGTATGTTTTATGCCTCCTCGAATAATATGAGTATTTCTTCTCTCTTGGGTGCTGCCTCTTCCATATATCCATAAGTTTCACTTCCTGCATTGATTTAAGTATAAATATGGCCACTTTATTCTTTTTGCTAGTCTTTTGTCCAGTTTTATCCAACATTGAATCCAAATTAAGGTTAAAATCTCCTCCTATCAATATATTCCCTTGTATATCTACAATCTTCAAAACAAATCTTGCATAAACTTTTGATCCTCTTCATTAGGTGCATGTACATTGAGCAAATTACAAAATTCTGAATATATCTGACACTTTATCATTACATACCTCCCTGCTGGATCTATTATTTCCTCCTCTATTTTGATTGGTATATTTTTATTAATTAATATAGCTACACCTCTAGCTTTTGAATTATATGATGCTGCCGCTACGTGCCCTACCCAGTCTCTCTTTAATTTATTATGCTCCACTTCAGTTAGATGCGTTTCCTGCACAAATGCTATGTCTATTTTTTCTTTTTTCAGTAAATTTAATAGCTTCTTCTGTTTAATTTGGTTATGTATTCCATTAATATTTATAGTCATATAATTCAACATAGCCATCTCATATCCTGTTTACACCTCATTTCCACTTCCTCACCACCACCATCCCCTTTCCCCATTTTCATCTCTCAGTTTTCTCTTTTTAATCTCAATGTATGACAACACATTTAAGACATAAAATACTTCAACAACTCCCACATCCAATATTCCCTTAGCCCCAAATGTACCCCCCCCCCCCCTGAGTTGCCCCTTATCCTTTGCCGGGCAACCACAACTCCTCTCTCCATTTGGATTGCGAACCTGCTCACAAGCATCAACTGATTTCGCAGTGACGGTTATTCTCTCCCACTCAACCCCCTGAGAAAACTTTTTTTTACACATATAACAAAGTTCACCCTTTTTTTCCCCTTACTTCCTTTCTTCCCTTCTCTTTCCCTTTTTTAGTTCTTACATATAAATTATTTTTACATCTTTATATATATTTTATCACCGTTCTTCATTCTTGTTACAACTCTTCATCTCTCCTTCTGTCCTGCAGGCATTTTGCAAATTCTCGTGCTTCCTCTGGATCCGAAAACAGTCTGTTTTGCTCCCCTGGGATAAATATTTTAAGCACAGCTGGATGTCTTAACATAAATTCATAACCTTTTTTCCATAGGATCGATTTTGCTGTATTAAACTCCTTCTTCTTGTAAGGTAAAAACATCATGAGTTGGGACCGGAGAAGGAGTCACCCAGTACTAAGGAGTAACAGGATGCAGGTGTGACCTTGTATGCTCAAGATAAGTGTGGCAATAACAAGAATGATGTGCAGCAGACTAACAGAGAAGGGTAGCAACAGCTTATTCATTGGACAATGTAATGGTATGATAATTTACTAAGTGCGTGTCCTGGGGTATAAAAAAACCACCACTTGCTGATATCGTTAGAATGCGCCTTCTCCAACTAACACTGTTAGTTGCATGTGTTACAATCCGGTAATAAAGAACCTTGATTTCGACTCAGTCTGGTGTCTGACTCACTCATTCTCGAACAAAGCAGACCTAACATTCTTGAAGAGTTCAAAACTTATGTCTGGGTAAAAAAATATATTTTGACCCTTGTATTCCAATGGTTTTTTGTCTTCTCTAATTTTATTCCTTGCCCGCTCCAGTATATTTTCTCTTGTCATATATCTCAGAAATTTTACTAAAACAGATCTTGGTTTTTGCTGTGACCGTGGTTTCAGAGCTAGTGTTCTGTGTGCCCTTTCTATTTCCATTCCTTCCTGTATTTCTGTCATTCCCAGGACCTTTGGGATCCATTCTTTTATAAATTCCTTCATATCTGTGCCTTCTTCATTTTCCTTTAGGCCCACTATTTTTATGTTGTTTCACCTACTATAATTTTCCAACATATCAATTTTCTGAACCAACAACTCTTGTGACTCTAACTTTTTTATCACTTTCTTCCAATTTTCTTCTTAAGTCATTCACTTCCATTTCTACAGCTGTTTCTCGTTCTTCCACATTTTCTACTCTTTTCCCTATTTCTGTCATGACCAACTCTAATCTATTCACTTTTTCTTCTGTACTTTTCATTTTTCTTATAATTTCACTAAATTCTAATGTCAACCATTATTTTAATACTCTCATTTGTTCTTGGAAAAAAAACTTTATCTATATTCTGTCCATCTGTTTTACCTTCTATTTCTCTGTGAAGATCTTGGTCTTCTTCTTCCTCTTCTTCTGTGTCTGTACCTGCGTTTGTGTCTTCTTCTTCTCTTCCTTGTATCTGTATCTCTTTTGACTTTCCTGATGAGTTGCTTGTCTCACTTTGCTGAGCTTCTTCTTGCTTGGCTTCTTCTTGTTTGGCTTCTTGCTGTTGGTCCTCATCTTCTGGGCTACTCATCTGTTGGGCCTCCTGCTGCTGCTCCTCTTTCCTTTCACTCCCTTTCCTCTTGCTTTCCTCTGCTTCCAGCTGAGAGCCCTAGTGTCAGGCATCCCTCAGCTGGTTGTGTTGTGTTTGCCCACTCCTCTGCTGAGCCCCCCTCCCGTCAGTCGGTGTTCTTCTTCTCCTTAGTAAGTGCACTGCGCACTTTTGTTTGGCTCAGAGATCCATTTTTGCAGACCAGCAGTCGGGGGTCACAACTCTGTGGGGTTGTCACCAACCTCAGAGAACAGGCTCTCTTCTCCACGATGGCTCCCTGTTTCTTCATGCAGGTAAGGCCTTCTCCTTTCTCTTCTGGCATCTTTTCTTTTTTTCCCGTTTTTACTTTTTCC
Source organism: Narcine bancroftii (assembly GCF_036971445.1). Classification (NCBI taxonomy): domain Eukaryota; kingdom Metazoa; phylum Chordata; class Chondrichthyes; order Torpediniformes; family Narcinidae; genus Narcine; species Narcine bancroftii. The sequence continues at coordinate 434,263,061 of NC_091469.1, forward strand.
TTCTAGGATGCCATTTTCTTTCTTTTCTCTACAACTTTATATTTTATTTGTTATATTTTGTATTTCTCGAACTTTGTATTTTCTTCACTTTATTTCTTCTTTTCTGGAGAGGGCTGGTATTCCCCTACCGGCCACTACTCCATCAAGTGGCCCCCCTTTCACACCTTAAAATGTTTGATGGAATATTCAACTGTGTGCCAAATCTCCTTGCAGTTCTTAGAAAGAAAGAAAGGTCAATATATAGACTTGGAGGTATATGAGATTATGAGGGACATACTGTGGATAGGGTGGGTGGCTTTTTTTTTAAAACACAGAGTCGGTGGGTGCCTGGAATGCATTGTTGGGTGTGGTGTTGGAGGCTGGTAAAATGGGTGCATTTAAAAGACTTAGAGAGGCATATGATGTGAGCAAAATAGGTTATGGGTGTGAGATCAAAAGGGATTAGGTGGTTGTGGTATAACATAAGTTTTCATGAGCGGAAGGGCCTATGTTCATTCTTTATGGGGGAAATGAATGAGAAAATAAAGGAATGTGTAAAGGTTGTCAGGCCAGCAGGAAATTCATTAGCACTTTAACAGTGCGCACTTTGGCTCCATACTATCTATCGCTGCAATTTAAAATTAATTTATTTTCTCTATTTCCCATCTACCATCAGAAATCAAAACTCTTGTTTCCACAAATGTTGTATGATCTATTGAGTGTTTCCAGCATTTTCTTTTTAAATGTTTGTTTTGCAGGTTTTTTCTTGCCATTCCACACAAAATCCCCCCAGCTTGATGTAGTGTGAATAAAAGCTCTCACAATTGGAGAACAAATGCTTTTATTAGCGTATAACTGAGGGTAGGGTCTCACAGTAGACTTCAGAAGGGTTCTGTGTTTAGGTGGGAAATCTAGGGGGCAGAGCCAGCCATACTACCAGTGAATCCCAGTTCACTGCACGAGTCACACCCACACAAATGGCGTAGTTTGCATGGCAAGCATCATTAAATTAATATTACCACATTGCAGAAGGAAAATAGAAGTACTATACATTTATTCTTGCAGCAGCCATCACTGGTCACCTCCCTAAAAAATTGTTCTTCTTAAAACTGACAGACTGGGACTAAATTAAGGTAATTCTCATAATTTACATTTGCCTAGAGTCCATTTCTCATATATTGGAACTTTTTCTTCCTCCCAGCTGCCAGAAATCACTTGATCACCCAAATGTACCCACCAGTGATTTATCCTCTCTTCAGTAATCCAATTCATTGAGACCACAGGTTTGCTGATCCACATTGTCCTAAAGGAGTGTAGAATGTATCTAATCCCCATTCTCCTTTTATCTTATCTTATTACTGAATGATCTCCAAGACAATCATATTCTCTGTGCACCATCTCCCCCCACCCCCAATCCCTTATGATTATTTGATTTCTGGGCCCTTACCTAATCAGTGGCACAGTTAGTAGATGGGCAGTATGCTTAGCATAATGCAGCACATTTAATATAGTGCAACGTTATTACAGCGCCAACAACCCAAGTTTGAATCCAGCATTGTCTGTCAGGAGATTATACATTATTCCCATGCCTCCTTGCATTTCTTCCAGGTGCTCTGGTTTCCTCCCACACTTCAAAAAACATAAGGGGATTGTAGGCTAATTGGGGTATTTGGGAGGCACAGGCTCCTGGGCCAGAATGACCTGTTAACATGATGTATGTCTACATTTTATTTGTTTAAAAATTAAATCAGCTCCCCACTCACAATCAGCATGACCAATAAAATGATTGCTACCTTGACCTTGATCTCGTCTGTTGTGCAACCATCGCTTCCCTTTGACACTACAACTGGAATTGTCATTGGGTCATTTGCACATTCATTGGATGCACAATTAATTTTTGGTAATTATTCCTTTTAATATCAAATATCTCATTTGAAACCAGATAGACTTAGTTTGTGCATTAATTGTTCCATGTATATTTTGATTGGTCTAATTTTGAAGAAGTATTTATTTTAAAGTGTATCTATTTGTTGATTTTTCTGTCTTTTATTTATTTAGTTTTGTTTATTTTACAACACAGCAGAAGCTGATTCCAGCCAGTTAAACTTCTACCACTTAAATTAACCGACAATTTCATTCATTTGGATAGTATAGGAACCCAGAGCACCTGAAAGAAACCCATGCAGTCATGGGGAGAATTTACAAACTCCTTATAGATAGCACTGGATTTGAAGCTAGCACTGTAATAGCATCTTACTAACCACTAGGCTCACCATGCTGTTATATAATTAGGTACAAAATAATTATTACAATCTATATTTGAAATTAAAATTGACATATTCTCATGAACATGTCTGTCATAAGTTATGGAATTGTATGAAAAGCTTGTTTCTTTACAAAATTCAAAGTAGTACATTATATACTTGCCTCAATGTATGATGAGAAATAGCACAAATCATTCTGATGTTGGTAAACTCTGTTACATATCGTGATAAGAAATATTTTGTCAGCATATCTTTGCTTTCTGTTTGCTGCAGTCCATCTAAAAGTGAATAAATGTAACTTAAAAAATATTAATCAAAATAATAGCAGTAAGATTTTAATCTTTTTTTTTAGATACAGCATAATACACCCTTCCAGCTAACAAATCCTCACTGCCTAAATACACCAATTAACCTACAAACCCTATATGTCTTTGCAATGTAGGGGGAAACTGGAGCACCCAGAGGAAACCCACGCAGACACAGGGAGAACTTATTCTCCTTACAGACAGAAGTGGATTTGAACCTGGGTCACTGGTGCTGTAATAGAGTTGCGCTAAATGTGCCATTGTACAAACATTGGTTGGATCACAGTTGGAATATTATGTATGATTCTGGTCACATGGAAGGATGTGGTAGATACTGCAGATGTGATTCACCAGGATATTGACTGCAATAGAGAGCTGTGGTCAAAAGGAAAGATTGGTTGACTGAGATTACTCATTGGATGAGATTGAGTGACCTTACAGAGGTTATAAAATTGTGAGTAGCATAGATAATACTGATAAAATATTTTTCTCAAAGCAAGGGCATCTAGAACTCAAGCACACAGATTTAACACGAGAGGTAAGAAATTGAAAATGCATCTGAAGGGTAATTTTCTATGCAAAAGATGGTGAATATCTGGAGACTCATGGTTGACAGCAGATGCTGGAGCTAAAAACAATCTGCTGGAGGAATCAATGGGTGGAGAGGCAGAAGTGAAGAAAAAGAACTGTCTATATTTTGGGTGGAACCTTCATCAAAACTGTCAAAATCTGGAATGGCGAATGTCTGGACTGAGTTGCCAGAGGAGGTGGTGGAGGCTGATACAATTCAATTTCAAGTTCATTATCATCTCACTGTACATATGCAACCTGATGAAACAGTGCATCTCCAGACTATAGTACACGCACATGTATTCCCAATGCACAGTACATAATAACTACATATGTACATAAAATATAATTTAAAATAAATGTCTATAAACCTTTTGGGATGATTTATTTGGTTACAGGATACCGTTAATCAATTCACAGTCTGGGGAAGAAGCTATTTTCCAGTCTGGCAGTCCTCATTTTGAAGCTCCTGTACCACCATCTTGAAGGCAGTCAAAGATACTATGTGGTGGAGGGAAGGGGTCCTTTATAATTCTTTGAGCCCTATTGAAGCAACAGTCCCAGTAAATGTCATTGCTAGAGAACAGTGAGACCCCAATGTTCTAATGTTATATGTAGATTGTGGAAAAACACGTAGCCTCCCTGTCTGGATTGCAGAGGATCACGTGACCTTCCTGTGTGAAACCTAGTTGGAAGTCCTATCACCTGCCAATCAAAGTTCAACTCCAGCCACCCATTAGTGCACACATTACCACTGACTTATTTAAATGATTCATTGTTATCTTTGGCCAGATGCCCAGGTTGGATGTATGCCACATTTCACTCTCTTTGCCTCATGGCCCAAGTCCAAGATATTGCTTCACACCAGCTTGCTACTGTGGACATCACTGGAGGAGTTGCAGATAAGTGAATTGAGCAATAGTACTGCAGTAGATCAATGCTTGCAGAGAGCTACATCCCTGTTGGTACAGGGAATTGGGAGTGTTTGAAACTCCCTATCTATGAAGTGTGTACACCTGTGGGAGAGTGTGGTAGGGTAAGCAGCCACCGGTATCGGAGACCCTTGTGCCCAATTTGCCAGCTTGCATCATTATAGTTTTTGACATACCGTGTAGAAGATAGGCGGCCACTGGTATTGGAGACCACCCCAGGTCCAATGTGAATGTCTATATAGTTGTTTAGTAGAAGAGTAATTAATTATCATTTGACGTCTTTTGTTTCCTGAGTATTCAATAGTTATCTTTGATTGTAACACGTGTTCAGTCTTGTCTCTCTGTGATCCCACCTAACTTGATACTTTTTAAAGCACAACATCTTCTCAACTATTTTGATGATCCTCTGTATTGACTTCTGGTTCAATTTGCAACTACCATTGATGCAGCCAGATAGGATTTTTCCATTTGTGCTCCTGTAAAATGCTGTCAAGATGGGAGCCAGTAGCCTTTCCCTCCTCAACCTCATTAGGCCCTGCTGCACATTCTTAATGAGGAGATATTGTGGGTCCAGGATAGGTCATCCTTTTTTGCACTTCAAGGAATTGAGCTCTCCACAATAGACCATTGATGTGTAATGGAGACTGGTTGATCTTCGTCCTCCTGAAGTCCACAATTATCTAATTTGCCCAGTCCTTGTTCAGACTTAGGTTGTTGTTCTCACACCCAATCATCTCCCTGTAAGTTGACTCCCTGCAAGCTTGACCATTTGGTTTCAACGGAATCTGGCAGTGTAGTCATGAATCAACAGGATGAACAGTAGTAGGCTGCGCACACAGCCCCGAGGTGTGCCAGTGCTCAGCAATGATGGTACTGATATTTTGCTATTGGTGGTGGTACACCACCAGCCTACTGCAGGGGGCAACCTCTGTACCTGCAGGAGTGTAAGGGGACAGGACAATCACCCTCCGGGATATAAGCCTGCGCTGCCGGCCTCCCAAGGCCTCACTCAGAGTTGCTGCTGTGGTGATATGTAATTACACCACTAGGTCACCAGGGGTCATCCCAGTGAGCTTGTATATAAAGCAGTCCAGTGCTACAGTCTCGCCTTCCAGGTTCGTCTTGCAGAGAGACAAGACTTCTTAGTGTACATATTAGTTTATTAAAGCTGTCTTATACTCACACTGCTGATGTGGTTATTGTCAGTACAGCTGCAGCTACAGCCAGCCTGGCTCTGTGGAAGCCTTTGTGGATTAAAGCCTATTGTACAGTCTTTACCTTATGTGTTTCTGATTCTGGCTAACAGCGCACCACACTATCAACCCAGACTGATTATAGTTTTGTGTTCAAGAAGTCCAGCATCCAATTGCAGGGAGGGGTGGGCATTTTTCCCACCAGCCTCTGAGGTATGATTGTTGGAGGCGAATCTACGGACACTAGTTAATTTGGGGTGCAGGGGGGGGGGGGGGACTCTCTTTTGCTTCTCTCTTTCTTTCTCTGACTGACAGTCCTACTGTAAGTGGTGCTTAGGCAATTCCTGCCAGTGGCGAATCTGTCTGCCTTGCAGCAGGAAAAAAAAGAAATTTCATGTAATACAACACTGTTTTATTACTATGACAATAAATTGAATCTTGAACCCTGTTGAAATCAAAGAACAACAGAAAGGCCTAAGAGGCTTCAATTGAACAGATAGTTGGATTAGAAAGACATAAAACAATGCAAGTTTAATACAGGCAAATGGACCCACTGAGTTCTTCCAGTAGAATATTAGTCTTTTGTCCTATATTCCAGTGTAGCAAATTGGGAATTCACTACTGCTGGTGCGAGGCTCTAAGGACTGGCTCCTCCCCTGACTCCATCCCCCGCATATTCCAATATAAACCCTGGATCCCCGCCAAAACCCCAGTTCAGCCATTCTTATTGAATAAAAGCCCGTTGTACTCTCTCTGGTTTTGAGTGCTCTCCGTCGTGCTACAATTTTATTCAATAAAGAATGGGATGGAAGCGCTGTTGAGGCTCGCAATGCTCCTCATCGATCCCTGGAAGAGCTCGCATACTGGCTGGAGTGCTTCCAAATGTATCTGTCAGCCACCCAAGGGGGTATACTCAACGGATGAGCTCAAGAGGTCCTCACTCCTCTCTCACGTCGGACGTAAAGTATTCCCGATCATCAGGGACTGTACAACTTGTGCAGTGTCTGTTGAGAGGCTGAAGGCCCCCTACATGAGGCCCCAAAACATTGTCCTAGTGAGGCATCAACTCTCGCAATGGAAGCAGCGCCCTGATGAGTCGCTTGAGAACTATGTCCTCATCCAACGAGCACTCACGAGGATCTGTGGATAGGAGGACAGCACAGCCCAAGAACGGGAGGATGAGCAAATCCAGGATGCTCTGGTGCTGGGGTGTGGTCCAAATACATTTGGCAGCAGTTGCTGGAGAAAGGCAGCGTGGCACTGTCTTACAACGTACTACTGGCCATATCGCTGTATATGCCCCAACTAGGGTCTGACAATTTGGAAGGCAGTACCACCCTTCATGAGGACCTGTGACTCGGAGTGACTCCGCACACTGCATCTGCTCTGACGGCAACAGCCTTGGGCACTAAGGGATGCTTCTTCTGCGGTCGGCAACACCACTTAAGAACTCGATGTCCAGCTAAAGACTCCATCTGTTCCAGTTGTGGTAAGAAGGGGAACTGGGTGTAATTCTGCAGGGTGAGAGGGAGCACTGAGAGATTCACGTATGCGCTACCCCTAACAGGCCAACTGAGGAGAGCCTGAAACCCAAACCACCGGCCAAACAGTGCCAGTGTCGCACGCCATGGCCTTCCTGTGGGGCGGCGAGAGCAGCAACGTGGGAAAACCTGGTGGCCTTCCTGCCACATCTCAAAACCGGCGCCACCTTCATCCAACATCTTGCTGGTGTTCAAATTCCACATCATCTACAATGGTAGAAGGAGGAGGATGGCGACCATCTTGCCATGCCTTATGACCCCCACCATCTTGCCTGCATGACGATCCAAATGGGGGAGCAACTCCAGTCAGGGGAACAGGGAACTATGGTGTTTCTGGAGACCTGGCTGTGATGGTGTTGGACGAGGAGATACCACACCAAATGAACAATTCCACAACAAAGGTGTGGATTAGCGGGCATAAACTGAAATGTTTAATTGACTGTGGCTTGGACGCAGAAACAGTTCAAAATCTCAATCTCAAAGTGTATCCCGCTAATTATCATATTTATTTAGCCTCTCATATGCAATCTGTAAATATTCAAGAACATTGTATGGTTCATTTATCTTTACAGGTTGGTGAATTCTGTATGTACTGAAGAATTTATTTGCTCCAGTTTTGCTGAGTCTTGACTTCTTGTTTCACTTTAATGTGAAACATTATGGTGAAAAATTATGGTTCGGAACGGAAGATTTCAAAATTCTGATGCTGTTTGCTGTCTCTCCACACTGAATATAGATCCACCTCCACTGTTCCCCAATTTGAGCAGACCGATTGCTTCAAAAAGCAGCCGCTAAAACACAGAGGACCGGGCATTCCTCAAGGCTGAGACACAATGACTGCTTGATGAGAACATTATCGATCACAATACCAGCCCATGAAGAGCACAGGTGGTTGTCGTAAAAAGAGAAGAAAAGTCCAGGCTAGTAATTGACTAGAGCCAAACTATCAATTGCCTCACACTCCTGGATGCACACCCCCTCCCTCGCATTTCGGACATAGTGAACAAAATTGTGCAGTACAAGGTCTATTCGACCATTGACCTTAAAGCTGCTTACAACCTGTTGCCAATCCATTTAAGGACTGTCCTTACACCGCTTTTAATGGGAGACTTTCCATTCCGGAGTGTCCCATTTAGTATCATGAATGGGATCTCAATCTTCTACAGAAAGATGGACCGAATGGTAAATGAATTTATGTTGAAGGCCATCTTTCCATACCTTGACAAGGTTACTATTTGTGGCCACACTCTGGAGGACCTTGACACCAACCACTAGAATTTTCTCCACGCAGCTAAAGCCCAGAATCTCATTTACAACACCAGTAAGTGCGTATTCAGGGCTAGACACCTGCCATTTTGGGTTATGTGGTGGAGAATGGTATCATTGGCCTCGACCCTGACAGAATGTGCCCTCTGTTGGAACTCCTGATCCAGAGGACCATGAAGGCTTCAAGGAGGTGCCCGGGCTTCATCTCATATTACACCCAATGGCCCTCAATATGCCAGCAAGGTCTATCCCCTCCTAAAACCCACTTCTTTCCCACTGGCAGCCGAAGCTAAAGCAGTTTTCAACTACACCAGAAGCCACACTGTAAAGGCCGCCATGCACGCGGTGGACAAAAATATACCTTAATCAGGTGGGTAGGCCAGTTGCATTTTTTTCCAGGACCCTACAAGATACGAACTTTGGAATCCATCAGTGAAGAAAGAGGCACAAGCCATTGTAGAGCCATCAGGTACTGGAGGCACTACCTAGTGGGTAGGAAATTCACCCTCCTCACGGACCAGCGATCGGTGGCTTTCATATTCAACAACACAAAATGAGGTAAAATTAAAAATAACAATATTGCTAGGAGAAGGATCAAACTCTCTACCTACAACTACAACATAGTCTACTGACCTGGTTCCCTCAATGAGTTTGCACATGCCCTATCCAGAGGAAGCTGTGCCTCTGCACACATCAGCCAGTTGTGGTCACTGCACAATGAGCTGTGCCATCCAGGCATCATTTGCATGGCTCATTTTGTCAAGGCACACAATTTACCCTACTTGTTTTGAGGATGTCAGGGAAATGACCAGGTCCTGCCAGGTCTGCATGAAGTACAAACCACACTTCTACCATCCCAAAAAGGCGCATCTGATAAAGACATCCAGACCCTTCAAACAGCTCAATGTCAATTTCAAGGGACCTCTCTCCTCCATGAACAAGAATGTGTACTTTCTCATGTCATTGACTCTTGTTTCTCGTTCGCCATTCCCTGCCCAGTCACATCCATGCCATCTGTTACTAGGGCCCTAGATTCTATTTTTGCCCTGTTCAGGTATCCCAGCTATATCCATAGTGACCAAGGCTCATCATTTATAAGCATAGAGCTACACCAGTTTCTGCTGGTGAGAGGCATTGCATACCCTGGGGGAATGGACAGGTTGAGAAAGAAAATGCTACGATTTGGAAAGCAGTAAAATTGGCCCTCTGGTCCAAAGGACTTCCAGACTCATGCTGGCAGGACGTCCTACCCATGGCACTCCACTCCATTAGGTCGCTATTTTGCACTGTGACCAATGCAACTCCTGGGGAGCTAATGGTTTCTTTTGAGACAAAGTCAACGTCTGGGACAACCCTCCCGATTTGGCTACAGCTCCAGGTCCAATGCTGCTCTGAAAGCACGTGGGGAGGAGCAAATCCAACCCTTTGGTCGAGAAGGTGCACCTACTCCATGCCAACCCCACTTACGCCTATATGGTATACTGGATGGCAGGGAGGACACAGCCTCGATCGGGACCTGGCACCCGCTGGAACTAAGAGTCCACCACCTCAAGGGGGGGGGGGGGGGGGAGCAGGACTTTGACCTACTCAGGATTTCCAGAGAAACGCCAAGGGGCTCAGGTGAGCTGTCGCAGGGAATGGCTCCAGCCACCCCACCCCTCAACCAGAGCCAGATCACCCACGCTCTAGCCGAGGGCCAGCCGACACTGCGGCGCTCTGCCCGCGTTTCCAGACCTCCTGACAAGTTGAACTTGGAAACATTGTTCATATTTTTTTGACCCTCCCATGTTCTGTTGTGCAGGCTTCATTCAAAAGGAAGGGGTGAATGTCGTGAACTGGAAATTCACTACTGATGCGATGCTCCTCCCGATAGAAACCCCAGTTCAGCCCACGGACCTTGTGTGCCAAGTCTTCCTCTCTCTGGTGTTGAGTGCTCCCTGTCCCGCTACATCCAGCCCCTGTGTTTCCAACGAGTGAGATCGGAAGGAAGGAGGCATCCAGAAGTTTATCTATTCGCCCAATCCGATAAAAAAAATTAGCAAAGGATAGGAAGAAGGGGTTGAGACCAACGAGAAAGATGGGATCAAAAGAAGTCAAACTGTAAAAACCCCACATCTTTAACGTTTTCTTCGAAATGTACGAGATTGGACACCTATCCCCGTTTCATTGCGAGGATCGATACCCTCTACCTTCCGCAAACAATCGTCAATTCCACATTGAGCGAATGGCCATGCGGATGCAACTTGAAACAAAGCAAGAAGGCAGCATCGTGTTTAACTTGCGATCTCATTATTCCCATTTATTTCTGGTCGAAGGGGGGAAATTTCGGCTTGCATTTCAAGACCTCGGGATTTCTCAGGTGTCTGCGGTCTCCGACGCCGCAGGAAAATATCCCATCACCTTGAAATTTGGGGTGGGGTGGGCGGGGGGGGGGGGGTAGGGTGTTATTGACGGGAATGTGAGCCAATGAAGGAGTGGAAGGGCGGGGTTTGGAGAAAGTGACCGGCCGAGGCATGAGATGAACGGACACTGGCTTTGTTTTACGCCAGACGAGGAAACTCGGAACTGACTTGGGCTTGGGTTACCTCCCCTGCCTCAGTCATCTGTAGGATCGAGCTGACAACACTTTGGTAATTCGACTTGGCTCTCCCTGTTCCTTTCTGCTCTCTTCCGCCGGACAACGACGCTGGTTTACGCCTGGGCAGAGGCGAGAAGGGGAGCGACGGGGACGGGGGGCGAGGCGCACACACGGTTCGGCTGGGGGGCGTGATCTTTGGTCCCAATTGCATCTCCTAATCGAGATCTTCCTCTCTCTCTTGGACCAAAATCAAAAAGGATGATTCTGAGTTTGACTTTGTGCTGGAACCTGCCATGCTAGACATAGTTTTTTAATTGATTTTTCCAGGGGCTAACAGTGACTTTCAATGGATGTTGAGAATGCTTGCCCTGACCCTCCTAAAGGAGATGAAACGTGTACCATGGAGTTGTCTACAAGTGATGGGGATGACCCAAGAATGGTAAGAGAGTATATATCTCGATTCATTAGTGTGTTCACTGGAAGTTTGGTAAATATTAGTGTCATTTTTTTTTAATATTGAAGGCGGGCATTTAATTTTTTCTTAGGTGACTTAATTTTTTTTAAAGTTGTAATTATTACCAGATGATAATTAACATGAAACCACTGGGCTGATTCACACTGGCTGAGGTTAATTCTCCTGAATAGAAATGTTGACATTCAAACAGTCTCCCTCAACAAATCGGAGCGGAGTGAAACTGCAGTTCTTTGCCTGGAAGGGCTGTGGAGTCAGGTTGATGGACTTTTAGATATTTTTAGAATCCAAAGATATGGGATCAATGCAGGCAAATAAAAAAAGGAGGAGTATCAACAGGAGACCAGTCAGCAGGGCATGCCTGTTCTGTCATTCAGTACCACCAGCTGATTGTTTTTACCTCAAAGCCACTTTGCTGCACTAAGCCTGTAGACTCTGATCTGATTCCGTTAAAATTTAAACATTTTCATAAGATCAGAAGAAAATAGGAAATGGAGAATACCACTCTCCTCAAACCATACTGCCATTCCATATGATCATGACTGATCTGCCTCCAAACTCATCTCCTCTTTATCGCCAGTTCCTGATAACCCTCAATTGAGATTTTATTTTCAATTTGTTGATTTCTGTATAAACCATTGTATAGAATGATCCTTGAAATCAGGGTCATCCTATACAAAGAGTTTAAAATTCTTACCTTGACGATGAAATCTCAACACCACTGCCATCTTCCCGCCAGCACCGAAGCAATCTTGCACATGCCCCATGAGATATTGGCGAAGTCTCAGCGTTTCCTCCGCTGAGTCCATCCACCCAGTCTGACTGCTGTCTGCTCTGTACAGCCTTTAAATGGCCTATTACAAGAGACAATGGTGGTTTATTTTAAAATATGCAAATAAAATTTAAACCTTTAAATTATAATTTGTTATTAAAATATTGTTATATATGTTACTTATTATCTGTACTTTGAATTAATAAATAAAGTTTAAAAAAATATTGTGATTTGTTTTTAACAGTATCCACTGGTCAGCAGTAAGTGCCAGATTTTTTGGGGGGGGGGGGGGGTGTGGTTGGGGGGAGGGGCTGCAGTCATCTTATTCGAAAGCTATTGCTCAAAACCAACATTTTAGGTGGAAATTCTGGGTTGTCCTATACATGAGTCATCCTATAAAATGACATATACGGTACCTTTAATTATTCTCAGGACTCTGGCTCCACAATCCTTCATGGGAGACAGTTCCAGAGTCATGAAGTTATGGGACATGATGACAGAACCTTTGGCCCAACTTGACCAAGTTGCCTGCCTGAGCTAGTTTCATAATAGTGACAACTCCGGTGGACAAGGTAGCGAAGAATACATTTGGCACACTTGCCTTCATTGGGTGGGTGTATTGAGTACCATATTTGGCCCTTATTTATTCAGCTGCACAAGGCTTTGGAGATCACATTTAGAATAGTCTGTGTCGTTCCAGTTAAACCCCATGTTTGCACAGGCTTTCTCTGGTTTCTTTCCACTGTTCAAAATGTACCAGGGGAGTAGTAGGTCAATTGGGTGTAATTAAGCAGCAGGGGCTTGTGGGCCAAAAGGGCCTTTTACTGTGCTGTATGTCTAAATTAAAAGAAAGGACTACAGTATTGAAGAAGAGAATCACAAGGATGGCTTGAATTATAGGGAGTATTTGGAGAGGTTGGGGTCTTCATTCCCTAGATAGTAGGAAACTGAGGGATGACCTTATAGAGGTTTATAAAATTATGAGGGCATGGATAATATCAATGGTCAGTCTTTGTACAGGATAGATGATTCTAGATCCATAGGGCATGGGTTTAAACAAAGGGAGAGAGATTTAAAAGGGACCTGAACAGAAACTTTTTCGCTCAAAAGATAATCCATATCTGGAACAAGCTACCTGGGAAGCTATCGAAACAGGACTAATTTTGACATTCAGAAGACACTTGGTCAGACGTATAGATAGGAAGGATATGACACAAATGCAAGAAAATGAGATTAGCCCTGAATGCCAAATAGGTTGATATGCATAAGTTGGGTTAAAGGCCCTGTTCCATCCTATGACCTGTGCCTGCATGCTGTAGCACCTAAGTTTGAGATGAGACGGAAGTCTCACACAAGCCAGAGAAGGATTCACTATTGAAACCAAAGATGTGCTTAGGAAAGAAGATGGCACTATGTAGTTGAGCTCTAAATGCAATCAGGAAGGCGGATTCTTTTGTCAGCATAATTCAGCAAATTTCCCCAAAGAGCTCTGGTTAGGTCAATAAATAATTTTGCCGAACATGTGCTTTCCACTATTTATTTTAATCTATTCATTTTAGAGAAGGAAAATGTAATGTACACTTAGGAGAAAACATCTGCATGATGAGATGAATGCAATAGTTTTGTTTTCCTGTTTGTTGTCTAATATACCAACAGGAATTAAATTTCCATTCTTATTCTTGGACATTGCTGGAATAGAACTATGAGATCTCATGAGGGCGTATGCTCAGTGGTTGCTGTCTTAATGTTCTCAAATTCAGTACACTTGTAGTTTAAATTTAATCCAAGACAACATGCCATAGTTTATGACTAATCCCAAATATGTAGAACAAGTGGCAAACATAAAACTGCTGATAAGCAATTTTGATCAGATTTTTGAAACAAAATCAAGAATGATCAATATTTGGATATGGATGAAAGGAAATTTGAATTTATTTTACTTCGATAAATGAGCTCAAAACAAGCCTTCCTGATACTTTCTGTACGAATTCCTTTTAAACCTGAAATTGCCGAAGAAACGTGCCATTATCTAATCCTTGAGTTCTGAACACAATGGTAGTGTTGTATTTTATTGTAGCTTTATTGCAGATATGAACTAATTATACTATAAGTGTATGTTTCACTATATTATTCTCTTACAAATTAGATCAACAATAAGAACTGTCATTTTTCATAACTAAAATAATCCATCTTCTTATAATGGTATTTAAAATAATCCATCAAGTTATATTTTTATTTACATAGGATGTAGAATATTCAACAATACAGCATCGGAACAGACACTTGGCCCACAACATCTGTTTTAACCATTATGGTTATCTAAACTAATCATGATTTGCATCACTCTCTTTCTCCTGCCTGTGACTATATCTGGTTATATCTGGTTCTACCACCTCCACTGGCAGCTTATTCCAGAGGACATCTCTATGCAAAAGAAAATTGCCTTACACTACTCCTTTAAACTTTTCCTCTCTCATCTAAAACCTATCACCTCAGAAAAAGACTCTATCTATCCATCCCATTCATAATTTTATTTATCCTTCTATCAAGTCAACTTTCAACCTCTGACTCCAGAGAAAATAATCAATCTATCCAACTATTACAATACCTTGCAATTAACACATTCTAATCTAGGCAACATCCTGGTAAATCATTTTTAAACAATGAACAAGCTAACATTTACTTTGTGGTAGATGTTGGTGCCTAGTCTATCTCCAGAAAGGGAGATGGAAATATCCTGATAGGAAGAAGACTCCAATGTTGACCATGTGAAGCTGAGTGCAATGTGGAAATTGGCAGCAAGTGATGACTTTTTGAGTATGGTTCAAATGAAGGCACAGAACTAATCTTCATTGTATTAGAAAAATATATTAGGGGAATGGGCTGCAGTAAAACTGAAACAAAGATTGTTCCAAGCATTCTGAATAAAGACAAGCATGGCTTGGGCCCATAAGATGGGTACACCTTTGCTTTGGAGAAAGTGAATGGAGTATTTTAACTGTACAATACCAGTATGCAAGCTATATTCTTCTGCTTGTTTTGTTGACTAATTAATTTGTTTTGCAGAATCCCAGAATATCAACAGGAAATTTGGCATCGCATAATCAGATTCCATTTGATAACTTTGAATATCCATCACAACTGGATAGACAACTGGACCTTTTCCCTCACTGGCGTTTTCCTCTCAAGCTGGCTGGGGTCATGTCCGTAATTGTTTTTGTTTACACTTTACTTAGAGATGTCATTCACCCCTATATGTCTGAAAACAAAAAAGTATTTTATAAGATTCCAATTTTGGTCTTGAACAAAGTTTTGCCAGTAGTTGCCATCACACTTTTGGCTTTAGTTTATTTGCCAGGAATTTTGGCTGCCACCTTCCAGCTTTATTTTGGTACTAAGTATAGACAGTTTCCTCAATGGCTATCCCACTGGATGTTAGGACGGAAGCAACTTGGACTCCTCGGCTTCTTTTATGCTGTCCTACATGCATTCTTCAGTCTGTGCTATCCTATGAGAAGATCGTATCGGTATAAATTGCTGAACTGGGCTTATCAGCAGGTAAGAGCAAATGCAAAGTTAGGATGTTGAATTTGTTAGATGCTGCAGATTTGTGAATTCTCATTAAAATGAAGGCTCTTGCTTTCCTAGGGAATGGAATGCATTTCTGCTCCATGTAGACAGTTTAATATCTAATGTGGATGTAGTGCCAGGCCACTCACAGAAAGCAACCAAATATTGCAATAACATATTCATTTACACAGTTATAGGAATGTAGTTGCCTGTTTATGCCTATTATGGATCTTATAAAGTTTACCTTAAGCTCTCTAATCACCTCTGCTTCATTACACAGCACCCAATTCAGAACAACTAATTCCCTGGTGGGCTTATCAATACACTGCTCCAAAAAAGCATCCCATACGCATTCCACAATCTCTCTCTCTCTCTCTCTCTCTCTCTCTCTCTCTCTCTCTCTCTCTCTCTCTCTCTCTTCCTTCCCACACCAACCTTTCTTTTTCAATCTTCTTATTAAATTTCAGATTAATAAACATAAGAATGATACAAAGAGATCAGGATTGCATGAACAACAGTTAACAAATACGAACATAGACATCGAGCAACCTATGTAAACTGAGCCTCCCAGACTCTTAAAAGCCAAACAGGAAAAGGAATCAAATTTTATTACAAAACAAAAGCTGGGCTACCATGATTCAGTGGTTAAACATTTATTTTGTGGTTAATTCTGCTCCTCTGCACTCACACAAAAAAAATGTTGGAAAGTAATCGGAAAGGATCAACTTAGATCATATGAAAATATTGAATAAATGGCTTCCATGTTTTTTGAAATTTAACTGAAGAGTCAATAGTATCACTTCAAATTCCCATACTGACCAAACTTTCCCAATCCACTTTCATGTTAAAATCCTCCATGATTATTGTAATGTTCTCCTTTTGATGTGCTTTATCTATTTCCAGTTATAGTTTGTAGTCCACATCCTGGCTGCAGTTTGGAAGTCTATATATACAGTAATTTCCATTAGTATTCTTTTACCTTTACCATTTCTTTACTCAACCCATAAGAATTCTACCTCTTTTGATACTTTGTCCCTTTTATTTCCAATGATGTAATATTGTTGCTTACCAGCAGAGCCACACCACCCCCTCTGCCTACCTGGCGATCCTTCTAAAGCACCGTGTATCCTTGGACATTCAGCTCCCAATGACATCACATTCGTGCATCTTCCTGACAGGATGGCAGTGAAAAGAATATGGTTGGGATGGGAGGAGTATTTTAGCACATTGGCTGCTTTTCCAAGGCAGCAGGAGTTTAACTGCAGTCAGTGGAGGGGAGAGGATACTTGTGATGAATGTGAGATGGTTTAAGCCATATTCACAATCCTGTTGTTTCTTACAGTCTTGAGGAATATTTTTCTTGGTGATTTATATCAACCACCTGCTTCCACCCTCCCTCCCCCTCCCCAATTTCCACTTTGTGCTCTGAAGACCCTCAGGACTATTGAGTGTCTTCTCAATCATCCTAACACTCTTCCATCCTATTGTCTTTCTCCGCACCCATACTGTCAAATGTATTCCTTCCTCATGCTCTTAAATCCTGTCCATCATCCAACATCTTACTAACCAACCCATTCTCTCCCTGATCTTCTCCCCACTCTTGAACTCCTTTCTCCTATTCTCCATGATCCACTCTCTGTCCCAATTCTTTACTCTACATCTCTTTCCCTACATCTTCATTTTACTGACCAGCTGATTTCCTCCATAATCCCCACAATGCAGGAGCTGTGGATAAAAGGCCCTTTGTGCAAGTTTGAATATGTGTGACATGTACTATTGTACACAATGCTTTGGGACTTGTGTGCCAAAACATTTCTTGCAGAAGAAAACTTTGGACATAATTTGCAGTGTCACTACAACCTGCCAGCTAAAGTATTTTTATCGGTGTGTTACAATTTCCAGTCCATCAATCATCCTTCATGTTTCCACAAGCTTTTACAAAAACATGATTGTTTCTTTAATCATCTTGTTCCATTGACGTGTTGGTTTCCATTTCAAAATCATGTGTCTATGTTAGTATTAACCATATGGTCACAAAAAAAGCTTAAATCATGTTTCCTACACATAATCATATGAACTGGTTGTGAATAGATCATGAACATCATTTAACCAAATACACACTTTCAATTTGTTCATTTTTAAATTTTTTTAAAATTCCCTCAGATATTTCATTTGAATTGATTGAGATTTTTTTATTATAGTATTCTTTGTTTGCTTTGTTTCATCAACATACTTTCCCTAATTACATTAGATAAGTCTTAGGGTCTGCTCCCATGAAGATTAATAACAGCAGCTGTCTCTTCAGGCTTCAACTCCAGCTTTCTAGGTCTGGGGCGATTGATGAACCAAGTGTAGGAATCGCAGACTCTTCCACAGATAGACATGGAGAGGCATGACGGGGTGTGGTGTGTAATTTCACAGTGGCCACAATGCATGGACTAATGTATGGAAAACCATAGTATGTTATTACTGCCATTAATTTGATAGTGCTACTGTATAATGAAACTGTGTGCCTGGTCAAGTTCTAGAAACCTGCGCAACTACACGTGGACAAACTGAAGCCCTCAAACACTTAGAATAAACATACATTTTTCAGACAATCTGCAGCAGTTTTCATTGTTGTTCCTTACATATTTGATTTACTGCCAAAACCATCTCTTACTTGTACTATAAATTTCTTCTGTTCACATGACTAAACACTAAATGCATTCATCACCTTAAGGATTGTATTTGTAAATACTGTATTGCCTAGGCAATCTTACTGACCTTTGTGAACCATCATTATGTGACCAAAATGCTCTGCTATAAGGAACTTTCAAGCAGGGAAAACACCCATCTGTAAAGACTGAGGTTCTTCGCCCTTATGGCTAAAGACTTATCTTCCTGTCTGTTGTAACATTGATTGGTCACTGTAAATTAACCTTGGTATGTAGATGAGTGGTCTTCTTCTTTGGCTTGGCTTCACAGACGAAGATTAATGGAGGGGTAATGTCCACGTCAGCTGCAGGCTCGTTTGTGGCTGACAAGTCCGATGCGGGACAGGCAGACACGGTTGCAGTGGTTGCAAGGGAAAATTGGTTGGTTGGGGTTGGGTGTTGGGTTTTTCCTCCTTTGTCTTTTGTCAGTGAGGTGGGATCTGTGGTCTTCTTCAAAGGATGTTGCTGCCCGCCGAACTGTGAGGCGCCAAGATGCACGGTTTGAGGCGATATCAGCCCACTGGCGGTGGTCAATGTGGCAGGCACCAAGAGATTTCTTTAGGCAGTCCGTGTACCTCTTCTTTGA
This sequence comes from Narcine bancroftii, assembly GCF_036971445.1. Lineage (NCBI taxonomy): Eukaryota > Metazoa > Chordata > Chondrichthyes > Torpediniformes > Narcinidae > Narcine > Narcine bancroftii. The sequence continues at coordinate 434,281,785 of NC_091469.1, forward strand.
TGCACCTCTATCTCAGTGGCCAGTGGAGAGCTCGCCATATAATACGATCTTGGGAAGGCGATGGTCCTCCATTCTGGAGATGTGACCTACTCAGCGCAGTTGGATCTTCAGCAGCGTGGATTTGATGCTGTCGGCCTCTGCCATCTCGAGTACTTCAATGTTGGTGATGAAGTCGCTCCAATGAATGTTGAGGATGGAGCAGAGACAACGCTGGTGGAAGCATTCTAGGAGCCGTAGGTGATGCCGGTAGAGGACCCATGATTCGGAGCCGAACAGCTGCTGTATGAGAACGGCTCTGTATACGCTAATCTTTGTGGTTTTTCAGTTGTTTGTTTTTCCAGACTCTTTTGTGTAGTCTTCCAAAGGCGCTATTTGCCTTGGCGAGTCTGTTGTCTATCTCGTTGTCGATCCTTGCATCCGATGAAATGGTGCAGCTGACATAGGTAAACTGATTGACCGTTTTGAGTTTTGTGTGCCCGATGGAGATGTGGGGGGGCTGGTAGTCATGTTGGGGAGCTGGCTGATGGAGGACCTCAGTTTTCTTCAGGCTGACTTCCAGGCCAAACATTTTGGCAGTTTCCGTAAAACAGGACGTCAAGCGCTGAAGAGCTGGCTCTGAATGGGCAACTAAAGCGGCATCGTCTGCAAAGAGTAGTTCACGGACAAGTTGCTCTTGTGTCTTGGTGTGAGATTGCAGGTGCCTCAGATTGAAGAGACTGCCATCCGTGCGGTACCGGATGTAAACAGCGTCTTCATTGTTGAGGTCTTTCAAGGCTTGTTTCAGCATCATGCTGAAGAAGATTGAAAAGAGGGTTGGTACGAGAACGCAGCCTTGCTTCACACCATTGTTAATGGAGAAGGGTTCAGAGAGCTCATTGCTGTATCTGACCCGACCTTGTTGGTTTTCGTGCAGTTGGATAACCATGTTGAGGAACTTTGGGGGGCATCCGAGGCGCTCTAGTATTTGCCAAAGCCCTTTCCTACTCACGGTGTCGAAGGCTTTGGTGAGGTCAACAAAGGTGATGTAGAGTCCTTTGTTTTGATCTCTGTACTTTTCTTGGAGCTGTCTGAGGGCAAAGACCATGTCAGTAGTTCCTCTGTTTGCGTGAAAGCCGCACTGTGATTCTGGGAGAACATTTTCGGCGACACTAGGCATTATTTGCAGTCAAAATCTTCGCTAGGATTCTCCTAAATAGAATAATACCTAGTGTCGCCGAAAATGTTATCCCAGAAGATGAGTGGTAGGATTGAGGGAATTAACAGGAATGTGGGGAGAATAAAAGTGTTGGATTAGTGTAAAGCAAATATGTAGTGAAGAGAGCTGAAGGGCTTATTTCAGTGATATATGTCATAGATCTGTCTCTGTGGACTAATCTCTAGCACTTGGGCAGTGCATCAACAGTCACCACCACTATATTTCTTTCCTTCTGCAACGTCCATTCATATATGAAGAATGTATGGCTATCAATTTCTTGTTTAAGATTATTGCATTAAAATTCTGGCTTGCATTAAAATTTAGCTCTTGGATGGTGACATTTCTTTATGAACAGGAGTTTTCCTCTTGAACTGTTCTGCTACTGAGTGAGGGCATTTCCATCAATATCCCATCCAAGTAAACATGTTTAAAAAACTCCACCTTTTTAGGAGTTTGCCAATGTGTTAACTTGGATGAGAACATATATTGAAGTATGCAGTGTCCCCTAAGTATCAATGCTAAGGGAATACTGCATCCCACATTCTTATAATCTATGTAACCATTTAAAATCCTTTTCTTCTCTCATTTATAATTTATTATTTTTTTCCTATTAAGCTACTGATTCTTGATACATTTTTGAAAATTGACATATAAGATAAAGGAACAGAATTAAGCCATTTGGCCCATCAAGTCTGTTCCATCATAATAAATAGGGTGGCATGGTTAGTTTGGTGGTTAGTGGTAACGATGTTACAGCACCCATGATCTGGACCCGGGTTTGAATCCTGCGCTGTCTGTAAGGAGTTTGTATGTTCTTCCTGTGGGTTTTTCCCCGCATGCTGAGAAATATACTGGGGGTTCTAGGTTAATTTGACGACATGGGTTCGTGGGCCAAAAAGGCCTGTTACCATGCTGTACATCTAAATGTCTTAAATTTAGAATCATGGCTGCAGTAATGTTTCCTCTCAACACCATTCTACTGCCTTCACCCCATACCCACCCACAACATCCTTGACAAAATATGATCATGGATCACTGTCCTTCTGGAGGGGAAAAAATCTGGAGGAAACCAATGAGTGGAGCAACATCAATGAGGGTAAAAGAATCGTCAAATACTCAGATAGGATCCCTTCATCAAGACTTGAAGGGTTCTGAACCAAAATAATGACCATTCTTTTTCTCCCACAGATGCAGATTGTCCCTGCTGCACACTGTATTTTATGTCAGATTCCAGCATCGACACTCTAATATTCTGAAATCAATGAGATAGAGAGAAGAACCCCTTTTTCCAAAGGGAGCATAAAGTCCTCAATAGTCCACTGTAATGCAAGAAGGCTGCAAATAAGATGAATACTAAGAAACATAGCCCCAGCACATGGGCTTGCTACCACTTCATGTGCAATGTTTAATCCCACGGCATGCAGTTCATCCCATTTTCAAACATCATTGATCTTTATCAATCATCAATAATATATTCAAATTCCCCTCCTCACCATTAATTCATGCCTCATGCCCACACTTCATAGATTCTACACTGCTAGCTTTCCAATTAAGGCAGATGCATCAACTGAGATCACTCATGAGCACCTTCCCTCCCACTCAAGAGAGAATAGCACACAACTGGCACTAGAGAGTGACAAGTTGGCACATCTAGTCGACCTACTGCCTCACAGGTTCAATCCTGAACTCTGGTGCTATCAGAGTGTGCGATTGCACATTCTCCCTGCATCCTCTGGATGCGCTGGTTTCCTCACAACCCAAAGATAAACAGATTAGTACCTTCAATGACCACTGTGCATTGCTCTAGCGTGTAAGGTAAGTGTTAGATTCTGGGGGCTGTGGATGAGTATGTGGGCAGAACAAAAATGGTATTAACATATTGCTAATAGATGGCTGATGGTTGGCTTGCATTCAATGACTGTAAGGCCTGTTTCCATGCTGAATCTTCATCCCTATGCACTATAGCTCCAAGAGGCTAAATCAGCGAGAATGAATGTAATCCTGAAGGCTCCATGATCTGGAGAGCAGATTGCTGCCCTTTTATTGGTGTAGCTGCCACAAAATCCGCGAATAATGGTGGAGCTGAGACCGCCGATCATGGCAATACTGTCATCCCTCATTCCTCTTCCCTGACCTGAAAGCTGCTTAATGTGCAAGCAATGAGTCTTTCCTCACTACAGCCTTACTTTTGTGCCTTCTTTCCAGGATCCCTACATTGTCATGTTGCTGAGTAATAAAACAATGCACACCATCAACCAAGGAGGTGCTAGTCAGATGCTGGCACATCAACTACCAAAAGATAGATTAGAGAAGCATCTGTGGCTGCTGAGTAACTGGCTCCAAGTACCTACAGCTATGTAGGGAAATGTCTCATCCAACTGTCTAGATTCTAGAGGAAAAAAAATTCAGATATATTGTGCTCTAAAGAAGACTGACGAAGCTTACAAAGTATCCAGCTGTAGTCTTCTAGACTTAATGTCTTTGTTGTCATTTCAGATTTGAGCATTTGTCAATTTTTTTTCATTCCTTGATTGTTTACAAGTTTAGTTACCTCCAGTCATGCAATGTTAGTACCTGATTCTGTGGCGAAGAATTTAAGATGAGAGTCTTTAAAAAAAAACATGAATTTATTAACAGTACTCTTCGTAAGGTTTTGCAATGCAATGTTTTTGGAAGAACAGGGGGGAAAAAAGTCTGCTAACATTATATCTAGATGAGGCATTATTAGTATGTGATTTATAATTGTTTGCACAATAGGTGAAAGAAAACAAAGAAAATGCCTGGGTTGAAGATGATGTCTGGAGAATGGAAATTTATGTTTCCTTAGGAATTTTGGGTCTCGCAATTCTTGCTATATTGGCTGTGACTTCAGTTCCTTCCATCACTTTAAATTGGAGAGAATTCAAATGTATACAGGTACCTCTAACAAATATAAAATGTCTTTACATTTTTGTAAAGTACGTTAGTCATTCAGAGAACCCATATTTTGGATGATATATCACCCTATCAAATCTCTCATTACAAAGAGAGTTCTAGGGAAGTGGGAAAACTAATGTTCCTCAGAAGTCAGAAGGAGATTTTTGTTTGCAAACTTTGTGAATCTCTAGTGACTGATGGAGAAAAATTATAATGCAGAGGATAAAATTATATCCATGGGCAAACATCGTTTGATAATTGAACATAGAGATTTTATGCTGGTAACATAAAAACAAATCATTGTACAGTGGAATCCTGTTATAAAAAAATCATTGTGTGAAAAAGCGGGGTCGTGCTAAATCGGGGTTTCACTGTACAATATATACACACATCGATCGTGGCAGAAACCCAACCCACACTGTTCGCAGCAGGACTCAACCCCCATCGCCCAACCCCCTCCCCCATTCATAGCAACACTCACCACCAACCATCAATGTGATGAATTCCCCATCAAGATAAACATAACTGCACTCAATCATTTAGACACACTACTACTAAACATCCGCTGCACCACAGGGTAGCCGTATCTGGTACTGTATCTTTTAAAATGGGCTCACTTAATGTCGCATCTCAAAGAATGGAACGTGGTCATTAAGTGGTCCAATGAATCATCACATTATTTCCGAATTTGCGTTAAATCGGGGTTCCACTTTACATATTTGTTTATCTACCCATCAAATCAACTAATGGTCATAAATTTCCAGCAGATCAAATAAATGCACAGTTTTAGATCCAAATTTATTTGACAACTTATAGGTTTAATTATGCAGAATATATGTATGTGTGTGATGTGCTTATATACTATATGTGTGTATGTATAGATATATATATATATGTGTGTGTGTGTGTGTGTGTATATATATAAACACACACACACACACACACACACACACACACACACACACACACACATAATATATATACATGGAACCCTTGGGGGACAGTGTGTTCTGAATTTCGGAAAGCTAGATTTAAGCCCACCTGAATTGTGCTGCGTATCCACCCCCACCCCCTTCCAGTTGTGCTGCCATCTCTCCCGCCCCCCCCCCAGGTCTCTCCCCCTCTCACGCTCAACTCGCGCTGCTGGTTTCTCCCCTTCGCCGCCCACCCAACTTGCACTGCCATCTCTCTCCCCACTTGATGGATTTTGGAGCTTTCCGGATTTTAGATGTGTGTGTATATATAAATATATATATTTGGAGAAGGTGCTCATTTTATTCCTGATATAATTGTCCTTGTAAAATTATTTACTTGTGACTTAGTGTAGAATATGGATAAAACTCACTCTTGATTATAGCAAATTGTGTTTAAGCAAACATTAACATTTTTACACCATGTCTGTGTTACAGTCAAAGATGGGATATTGTGCATTATTCCTATGTACCCTTCATGCGCTGGTGTATGCTTGGAGAAAATGGGTGGAGCTCAAGTACTTCGTCTGGTATACACCACCAACATTTATAATTGCAGTTTTTTTGCCTGTTGTTGTTTTGCTATGCAAAACAATATTTCTGTTCCCATGTCTCGCAAAAAGATTGGGTAGTATCCGAAGAGGATGGGAGTGGAAGTCGAAATATAAAATGGATACCTTTCTTACTGATGATGCCATGAAAGATAAGCTGACAGTTAAAGGCTCAATCTGTGCAGTGGAAGAGAAACTATGATCCTAGTTGGAACTTGCGAATTGATGGAAAGTTATGTATGTGGAAACTACATTTGCTGCATCCTTTAGTCTGGATATCTTTCCTTTTATTAAATCTTTCTTGTTGAAATGTTTAAATATGCAAATAATATACAAATACATTATTTAGTATAATAAACATACTAATATACTGTGACAAAATATCACTCTAAAGTAAAGTAAGATCATATTCCATACAACTTGTGCAGTGTTCTTTTTTAAAAAATGTAGTATTCAGCATGCAAGCTGCTTACTGAAACCTTAAAATAAAAATAAAGCTTTTTAACTATTCAATATTGAAGTTTAACATGTTGTTAATGATTATATTTGATCATGAAATGGTTCATTTATTCTCAAAATAAATAAGTAAAATTAAATAGTTAACATAAATATCAGGACGCTGGGTGACTCTGGAATTGATATTTCAAATGTTTCCTTTGTTTTACTGCTCTTCTTAAAATTATTAATAAGTGTGAGGAATTTCACATAGTTCAACCAAATCCATCTATTATTTCACTATTTGATACAACAATTTAATAATTTTGCTGTTAGTTGCATTTACTTGTGATATCAGTTTGGATATGTTACATATGTTTGGATATGTTACATATGTTTGGATATATGTTACATATGTTTGGATATATTTTGTACAATATATGCTTTATAGGTTATCCATTGATAATATTAGCTCATTTTTTCCCTCTCCACCAATACTGCCCAATCTGCTCGGATTTTTACACAGTGCTGACCTGCATTTCACAGTTTTTACATTCCTACTTGTTTTTATTTTCCTCTAACCACCCTCATTAATCTATCAACCAAATAATTTCAGTAGCAGCTTATCATATGGGAACTCAGAGATCATCTTTTTGTACAGTATTCATTTCCCCATTACCCCCATTTCTCACGCCATTATAGTCCTGTATTTTAGTTTTATTTTGAAAGCAAAACACTTCATGTAATATTAAAACAAAGTATTTATTAAAGAGAGTGCCTTTCATAAACTGAAGATGTACTAGGGCACTTCACAGCCATCAGTGTAGTATTATATGAAGTGTGCAACAGATTTATATACTGGACATCAGCAAGATTAACCAGGTAATGTGATTTTTGGAGAAGACATGGGGAAGAGTTCCAATTGTCTTAAAAATAGTGAACAGGATCTTTATCTGTTGGCTGAAAGAGGGCAGTGTCTCAAAGGGCAGCATCCCCATAATTTCATATTTTTATATTTACCTCTGATGTAGAAGGAAGTAATTTAGCCATCAAGTCCATGGCAGTTCTCAAAACAATCTCATCAATCCCATTCCAGTTTATCTCCCTCTGACCTGCTGTCTCTCATACATCTGTCAACTCCACCCTCATTCTCTATGCCCTTCCTACATGAGGGATAATTTATAGTACCAGTAACCAGTTCGCCCACTAACCAGCACATCTGTAATGTGAATAGAAGCAAGCTCATTTTGGGGAAACCCTTGTGGGCATGGGGAGAACATATGAATCCATATAGACGGCATCATAAGGTGAGACAGTATAACGACATGCTGCATCACGCGATCTGTCCTGCTGTTCCCTCAGGTGTGCACTTAATTTTGTTCACAAATCTCTGGAGTGGTACTTGAACCCACTATTTCTGACCCAGAATCAAAAGTACCACTAAATGAAGCCATGTTAATTATGTTTATACCAGAGATACATGCTGTAAAAACTTTCTGCAATCGGAGTTAAATAATTTTTTTACACAGAAATTCAGTGATATTTTCATAAGGAAGACCTGCTATTAAGCCTGGTTTAGTAGTTGACACTGAAAAGAAAAAAGCTGGCATTTTTCCGGGTCACTGTCTTTTTAAACAGCAAGCATGAGCAAAAGGAATGGGACATGGAACTCAACAGAATCAGTGTCTAGAGTCACATATAACATAGAGTATTTGATGGCATTTTAGTTTCACTGTGTTTTCCTAAAAAATGGCCCAAAAATATTCCCCCAGTCTTGTATGGAAGGTTGAAATGAGGGTTATAATTAATAATTATTTCATTTGTTTCATTAAAATCATTATTAAAAGTATTTCGTTTATCAATATCTTTTTTATCTAAAGAAGATTTCCATTTTCTCTCCTCTTCAAGAAGTAATCGTATTAAAATACAAATAAAAATTGTTTTTGTTTTATCGAAGCTGTTAATGTGGGATGGTATTAAACAGTGCCGTCACTAGGCTTGTTGTCACCCAGTGCGGTAACTCATTGCATCACCACCAACCCACCCCATGGACTCCTCCCATACCAGACCATACAGAATCCTTAGAAATATTTTTTGTACTAGTTAAATCATAATTCCCATATATCGCTGAATATAATGGCAATAGTAGTGAGATAAACAACTAGCAAAATTAAAATTACACCTTTAAATTAAACCTTTAAACACTTTTAACTGAAGTATCATACTACTTCATTCTCAAAAAGTTATTGATATAGGTTCACAATTACTAATTACCATAATATTGTAAATAAAGCACCAGAAAATGTGACAAAAGCAACGACTATAAAAAAATACCAGCAGCAACACATACAGACAAAACCATGTGATTCGAAGAATCACTGTAGCACATGCAGACAAAACCATGTGATTCGAAGAATCACTGTAGCACATGCAGACAAAACCATGTGATTCGAAGAATCATTGTAGCACATGCAGAAAAAACCATGTGATTCGAAGAATCATTGTAGCACATGCAGACAAAACCATGTGATTCGAAGAATCATTGTAGCACATGCAGACAAAACCATGTGATTCGAAGAATCATTGTAGCACATGCAGAAAAAACCATGTGATTCGAAGAATCATTGTAGCACATGCAGACAAAACCATGTGATTCGAAGAATCATTGTAGCACATGCAGACAAAACCATGTGATTCGAAGGATCATTGTAGCATTTGCAGACAAAACCATGTGATTCGAAGAATCATTGTAGCACATGCAGAAAAAACCATGTGATTCGAAGGATCATTGTAGCACTTGCAGACAAAACCATGTGATTCGAAGAATCATTGTAGCACATGCAGACAAAACCATGTGATTCGAAGAATCATTGTAGCACATTCAGACAAAACCATGTGATTCGAAGAATCACTGTAGCACATGCAGAAAAAACCATGTGATTTGAAGGATCATTGTAGCACATGCAGACAAAACCATGTGATTCGAAGGATCATTGTAGCACATGCAGAAAAAACCATGTGATTCAAAGAATCATTGTAGCACATACAGACAAAACCATGTGATTCGAAGAATAATTGTAGCACATGCAGACAAAACCATGTTATTCGAAGGATCATTGTAGCACATGCAGACAAAACCGTGTGATTCGAAGGATCATTGTAGCACATGCAGACAAAACCATGTGATTCGAAGAATCATTGTAGCACATGCAGAAAAAACCATGTGATTCGAAGGATCATTGTAGCATTTGCAGACAAAACCATGTGATTCGAAGGATCATTGTAGCACATGCAGGCAAAACCATGTGATTCAAAGAATCATTGTAGCACATACAGACAAAACCATGTGATTCGAAGAATAATTGTTGCACATGCAGAAAAAACCATGTGATTCGAAGGATCATTGTAGCATTTGCAGACAAACCATGTGATTCGAAGGATCATTGTAGCACATGCAGAAAAAACCATGTGATTCGAAGGATCATTGTAGCACATGCAGACAAAACCATGTGATTCGAAGAATCATTGTAGCACATGCAGAAAAAACCATGTGATTCGAAGGATCATTTTAGCATTTGCAGACAAAACCATGTGATTCGAAGAATCATTGTAGCACATGCAGAAAAAACCATGTGATTCAAAGAATCATTGTAGCACATGCAGACAAAACCATGTGATTCGAAGAAACATTGTAGCACATGCAGACAAAACCATGTGATTCGAAGGATCATTGTAGCACATGCAGACAAAACCATGTGATTCAAAGAATCATTGTAGCACATGCAGACAAAACCATGTGATTCGAAGAAACATTGTAGCACATGCAGACAAAACCATGTGATTCGAAGAATCATTGTAGCACATGCAGACAAAACCGTGTGATTCGAAGAAACATTGTAGCACATGCAGACAAAACCATGTGATTCGAAGAATAATTGTAGCACATGCAGACAAAACCATGTGATTCGAAGAAACATTGTAGCACATGCAGACAAAACCATGTGATTCGAAGGATCATTGTAGCACATGCAGACAAAACCGTGTGATTCGAAGAAACATTGTAGCACATGCAGACAAAACCATGTGATTCGAAGAATAATTGTAGCACATGCAGACAAAACCATGTGATTCGAAGAAACATTGTAGCACATGCAGACAAAACCATGTGATTCGAAAGATCATTGTAGCACATGCAGACAAAACCGTGTGATTCGAAGCGTCATTGTAATTGGGTAAATATTGACAGCTCTGACAATTGAATGTTCAAAAAGTAAATTAGCATAGAGTTTTAGCCTTGTTGGTATATTGATATGTGTCAACTGGGTTTATGAAAAATGTTTCTGTTGTTATAACAAACTACAGGAATATTTTTATTAAAAAAATAATAAATTTCTGCTGAAAAACTGCCCAAAAGTTTTATAGACAGTCATTTTGGTGTCACGCTCTCTGATGGCGTTAGCCGGAGCGGTCTGCACCTCCCTAGTGATGCTAGTACTGTTAAAAACAGTGAATACGGATCAAGCAAGTAAAAATTGATTCAGTACTGAAACAGAGAAAGTTCTTCACAGAGAGTTGGCAAAACTTGAAATGTAGAGAGGTAGAGATGAAAATCCTTGGATTATTTTAAAATTACCTATGTAGGAGTATTGGTTTAATCAGAAAGAAAAAAAAAATGACTTTTTTGTCCATCCTATAAAGAAGAACTTCTTACTTTGTCTATGGCCCTTAATATAAATAGCACATGAACTCTGTCAATTATATGCTAGGAGCTCACAAAAACTGGCAAAATAAAATGTTATTATTTTTTTGGGGTAAATGATCCATTATCTGATTTATTAATGCCCTGTTTTAGGTATGATACAAAGTGGTATTACCGCTACCTTTCCCTCTCTGTGGAAAAGTTGTCTCTTGCATTATAATGTCTTACCTTTTGTCTTTCTAACTCCTTGACAAGCCTCCTTTGGACGATTTTGTGAACTTTTCACTGAACAAAAAGCCCTGCATTTTTCTGCATGATCCCACTTAGAGCATTAGGATTTTGCACCAGACGTCTCAGAGTCATAATTTATTCCACCATAAGCAGGGCAACATTTTTATGGGAATTTAATTGAACTCCCAAGTCAGAAATTAGAAAAAAAAAGGCTTTAAAGCATGTTCCTGCTCTACTTTTGTTCATGTGGCATTCTTATACTGTGACTAACAGAGCTAATGCACTATGTATGGTTTTCATACAGTAAATAAATGTGGATGGAGCTGGCACAATAACCCAGAGAGAATGCCATAAAGAGAGAGCCTTCCTTAAATCTGATTTATCTATCTGTAGAAAATTGAACAGTTCAACACAGGAACAGGCCTAATTTGTCTGTGCTGAACGCGATGCCAAATTAAATTAAATCTCTTCTGCCTGCACGCAATCAATATCCCTCCATATTCATGTGTTTATTGAGTGATCTCTCAAGTGCCATTTTGTGCCTGCTTTTATCACTACTACAGGGAGTTTTTAAACATGATTTTAAAAAAAACATGCCCCACACATCTCCTTTCAAAACTCCACCCACCATCTTAAATACATGTCCTCTAGTATTTGACTTTCTAAATTGGGAAGACAATTTTATAAACTTATTTGGGGTCTCTCCTCAGCCTCCAACTTGTCCACCTCTCCCCACAGCTCACACCATCTAATCCAGGCAACATCCTGATAAGTCTGTATCCTTTCCAAAGTCTCCACATCCTTTCTATAATGAGATGACCAAAAGTGAACATAATAGTCCAAATGCAGCCTAATCACTGTTTTATTTAGCTGCCATATGTTGTCCTTTCTCTTGTACTTAATGCCCTGAGCAATGAAGGCAAGGATGTCATACACCCACGTTTATCAACCTATCTATTTTTATAGCCACTTTCATGGAGTTATTGTCCTGGATTCCCCTTAACCCCCCTCCCTCCCAACCCCAGCCTCTCTGCACATCAATGCTACTATCTACTTTCCCCTTACATATAACCTCCACAAAGTGCAACACCTCACCCTTGCCATTTCTTAACCCATACAGTTCCTGCTTTTCATTCATTACAGCTCAGCTTTCAACACAGTACTGGGCAGCAAGCTTCAAATCCTGGGCCCCTACAACTGGATCCTGGACTTCCTCATTGGAAGACCACAGTCAGGATAAATTGGAAACAACGTCACAACCACATGCCTCAAGGATGTGTGCTTAGCCCACTGTTCTATTCACTCTACACTGATGAGTGTGTGGCTAGGCACAATTCAAATGCCATCTACAAATTTGCCAATGACACCATGGATGTTGACAGAATCAGCACTTTTGTGTATTCTCCAGCATCTGCAGACTTATTGTTTAACCTCCATATTAATTCACCCATCTATTTTGTCATCCAATTTGATTATATGTATCACAAACAACAGGGGTCACAGTGCAGAAGTCCTACAGAAATCCACTGATCATGGATTTCCAACTAACCCAATTCATTGATTATTTATAACTTAACCTGGGCATCCTTTTCATATTTATAGTGGCCCATCTCACATTATCAATGAACCCTTTGTGGCGGCTCACCTACGCAGCAAGTAAACCGGTTCATGGAGTTGCGGGCAGCAGATCTGACTGTGAGAGCTCCAGATAAGGGGCAAGCCCACAGGCTAGCGGCTGACATCATTTCCGCCCCATAGGTTGCAGGGGCTGCTGGGAGAGGGATCCTAAGCACGTGGTTTATGAATCAGTAAAGCAGTTGGTTCAACTCACTTTCGACTCTCTGTGGTTTTTTTCGATCACTGCATGGCTAGCGAGACCATATTGGTGACCCCGATGGTCCAAATGGCATTTGGAACCAACTTTGACCGAGCCAAGGATGCAGAATGCAGATTCACTGAAACTGCTGACTTACTGGACCTCAGCCGCAGGTCTGGTTTGAATAGGCCGAAGCCCAATTACACGTCAGGCAAGTAATCTTGGACACCACAAAGTAATTTTATGTGGCCAGTTCACTTGAACAGGAAACAGCAGGCCGCATCATTGCCTTCCTATACCAGCCACTGGTTGTGGACAAGTATGAAACAATCAAGGCCCACCTGATCCGTACTTTTGGCTCTCCTGCTGTGAGTGCACAGCACAGTTACTCCACATGGATGGACCATGCACCATTGGCCTTAATGAATGAAATGCTAGCCCTGGCAGGTGGCCATAAGCCATGTTTACTATTCGAACAAGACTTTCTTGAGCAGATGCCAGAAGATATCTGCCTCCTTATCGGTGACAACGATTTTAGTGACCCACACAAAATAGTGGCCTGCATAAATATGCTGTGGTACACAAAGCAGCATGGCAGGGCCTCCATAAACAAAGGCCTGGGCTTTTCCCCATACCACTAATGAAGCTGGTGATGCCCACAGCAGGGAGTGACCCCAGTTCAAACCATTGGTGCTTTTACCATCAAAGGTGGGTTTCAGGAGCCCATCATTGCTGCCCACCCTGTTCTTTTCCAGAAAATGCTGTGGCCAGCCATTGCTAATGGTTGCAGCAGTTGGCCACCGTGATAGCCTCCTTTATTTATGGGACCAACACTCTGAGCAAAAGTTCCTCATAGACATAGGGGCACAGATTAGCGTCTTTCCACCTCTCAAGCCACGACACCCAAGCTGGGAAGTCAGGACCAACAGTCACCACTACCAACAACAGCAGTATTCACACATACGGCACTTGAACCATCCCACTACAGTTTGGTTCCAGCCATTTCACCTGGTTGTTTACACTGGGAGCAGTGTTGCAGCCTTTATTGGGTGCAGATTTCCTCTCTGGGCACACTGCCTCTTAGTGGACCTCAAGGGACAGCACCTAGTGAATACCAAGACCTTCCAGGGCTTCTTGCTCGGCAAAGCCAAGTTACCAACTTCACACCTGGATGCTGTGACTTTGTCAGGCAACGAATTTGCCAGAGTACTAGTGGAGTTCCTGACTATTATTACACCACTGTTCTCCACTGACGCCCCTAAGCATGGTGTATAGCACCACATTCCCACTCAAGGACCACTGCTGTGTGTCTGGCCACATGAGGTCCCGCCTGACAAACTCCACCTAGACAAGGAGGAGTTCAAGAAAATGGAGCAGATGGGGATTGTTCGGCGCTCAGACAGCGTGTGGACCTCTCTGCTGTATGTGGTGCTCAAGTTAGCTGGAGGATGGAGGCCATGCGGCAACCTCAGAAGGCTCAATTATGCCACCATGGCTGACCACTACCCAATGCCCCACATTCTGGACTTTACAGCCAATTTGCATGGGGCATGCATCTTCTCCAAGGTCAATCTGGTCTGCGGAATCACCAGATTTCTGTCTACCTCAGCAATGTCCCTAAGATGGCCCTCATCACCTTGTTCGGCCTATTCAAGTTTATGCGGGAGCCTTTTGGACTCAAGAACCAAGCACAGATGTTCCATCGTCTCATGGACTCAGTGGGGCATGGTTTGGATTTCATCTTCATCGACTTAGAAGATATCCTGATTGCCATCCACTCACACCAAAAGCATTTGATGCACCAGCACCAACTCTGCCACCACCTGAGTGAACATGGCCTGTCCATTCATCCCGGAGTATACCACCACCATCAAACACATCTCTGGAAAAAACAACACCGTGGCCAATGCACTGTCTCACACCTCCATCCACTCAGTACACTTCCTGTCCCCAGGTTTGAACTATGTGGAACTCACCGAGGCACAGCAATTGGACGAATAAATGCAGACCTACCACACCGCTGCCTCGGGCCTGTAACTTGAGGACATCCCCATCGGCCCAAAAGGCAGCAAACTCTTCTGTGACGTATCCACCGGCCAACTTGGCCCATCGTTCCAGCCATTTGGACACGTTGCATTTTCAATGCACTACATGGTTTTGCCCATCTGTCGATTTGGCCAACCATCAAACTCTTGGCTAATAGATTTGCTTGGCATGGCTTATGCAAGCAGGTCGGGCACTGAACCAGGGCATGTATACACTGCCAGACTTCTAACGTCCAAAGGCTGACACGTCCACGGAGTCCTGCGCCAGAGCCCTCATTGTAAGCTGGGTTGCACATTTCAGCCTGCCTGCCATCGTCACCTCAGATGGGATTGGGGGGGGAGGGGGTCACAGTTCACATCCAGCCTGTGGTTGGTCCTGGCACAACTACTTGGGACCCAGCTGTTTCACACCATGGCTGCTTCTTGGCACCTGCATGACTCCCAAAGAAGGCTTGATAGAGTTGGTATACAGTGCCCCACTGACAGTTCCAGGCGAGTTTGTGCCAGCGGCCCAAGGCACTGAGGAGACACCCGCAGCAGTGCTCACAAGACTCCGAGAGATGTCCCAGTCTCATGCCAATGCCCAACACCTTCCTTTGTCCCCAAGGACCTCCGGAACTGCGACTAAGTCTTCATCTGCAGGGGCATGCACTGGACTCCATTCCAGTGGCTGTACAAGGGCCCGTAAAAGGTGGTGGGTCAAAACAGAACCACGTGCGTCCTCAACATGTGCAGCCATGAGGAGACCTTCAACATTTATTGCCTCAAGCTGGCGCACCTTGACCTGGAACACGCTGTGACTGTGCCACCCCCACAACAACGAAGTTGGCCACCAAATAGACTAAAGAGGTGTTGGGCATGGAATCCACACCTCCTAGCACTGGTTCCAAGGGTGGGGAGGGGGGAAGTCCATGTGGTGGCTTGTCCACACAACCGGCAAACTGGCTAACAGAGTCATGGGCAAGTCCGCAGCAAAAATGACTATGAGATCTCCAGATGTGGGGCAAGCTCACAAACTAGCAGCTGACATCATTTCCACCCCACAGGTATCAGGGGATGCTGGGAGAGGGATCATAAGCTTGTGGTTTTTGAATCAGTAAAGCAGTTGCTACAACTAACTTTCGACTCCGTGTTGTTTTTTAGCTCGCTGCATGGCTAGCGTGACTACACCCTGTTAATTAAGCTGTTTCTCCAATATCTAAACTTGGTTCTATGTTAGGCACAGGATTTCACACAAAAATAACAATGAAGCCACTGAAGAAGATTTGACAGCATATATTGGGATGTACCCAAATTAGCCCTTTGTAGCAACAGATGGATGCCATCTCACTGGCTCTTCACAAAGGTCTGGAACACCTGGACCTCAAAGATTCATTCATCAGGATGCTCTTTATCAACTACCATTCAACATTTAACACCATCACTCCCTCAAAACTGATCAGCAAACTCCAAGACCTGGGACTCAACTCCCCACTGTGTAATTGAATCATGGATTTCCTTACAATCAGTGAGGATTGGTAAGAACATATTCTCCACAATCTCCATAAGTAATGGAACACCACAGCCCATGCTATGCTTGCCTTATACCTATGAATGTGTGGCTCAGTGAGACATCAACAGCATCTACAAATTCACTGATGATGGTAGTGGATTGTATAAAAGAAGGGGATGAGCCAGCATTGAGGAGGAGATTGAAAACTTAGCCGAATAGTACACCAACAACATCCTCACACTCAATGACTCTAAAACCAAGGAGCTGATTGTTGACTTCAGGAAAGGAAAACTAGATGTGTATGATCCAGTGATCATTGGAGATCAGAGGTGGAGAGGGATCTTGGGAGTCACCATCTCAGAAGATCTTTCCTGGAGCCAACACACTAATGGCATCATGAAGAAAGCACATCAGTGCCTCTATTTCCTCAGGAGTTTGCAGAGGTTTGGTATGACATTTGAAATCCTGGCAAATTTCTACAGATGTGTGGTGGAAAGTGTGCTAATCAGCTGTCATGTATGGGACACCAATAGCTCTGATCGTAAAGCCCTGCAAAAGATATTGGGCACAGCCCAGGACATCACATGCAAACCCATTCCCACCATCGAGAACATCTACAAGGAGCAGCAGCAATCATCAACAAACATCAGTTGTAGGGAATAAAGGACAGACCTGTTGATATATGCACCACCCATCACACACTATGTTCTCGCTTCTACCATCAGGAAAGAGGTATAGGTCCCACAAGACTCATACCACCAGGTTCAGGAACAGCTACCACCCCTGCACTATCAGACTCCTCAACAACAAACTCAACAAAATCAATTTAAGGACTCTTCCTTTTGCACTTTATTGTTTTTTTTCCCTCTGTATTGCAGTCAGTTGTTAACATTTGTTGATTTGTTTACATATGTACATTGTGTACAGTTTTTTTTGCACCACCACTAAGTGATCATTGTGCCTGGCCCACAGGATAAAGAATCTCAGGGTTGCATGTGATGTCATGTATGTACTCTGAGAATAAATCTGAAATCTGAATTCGTAACGGCAATGATGCTGTTGGAGATGTGCCTCCTAGGGCTGCAGAATTGCAGTCTCAGAGCCTCAGAATAAAGGTATTAGTCATTAACATGCATACTTGCCTATCATATGAATCTAAGAAAAAGGATCTGGAGTGCGCCATCCACCTTTCATTAAGATCATGGATGATCTACTTCAGTGACATTTTCTAGCTCTGTCCCCATTTCCTTTGTTTCTCAATGTCCAGAAATGCATTATTTTCTATTTTGAATGAAACAAGTACTGAACTTTCACAGGGGTACAGAATTATAAAGCTTCAGCTCTCAATGAGTCAACAGCATCTCAAACTTAAATTCCCCACCCTCATTCTCAAATTGTGCCCTTGGCTCTAAATTCCTCAGCCAGAACACTCTCCCTGCACCCAGCTTGTCAAGCCACTCAATAATCTTGTAAATTTTGATGAAATGTTCTCAAATGCTGGAAAATTAATTACCAGGCATTCATCTCCATTCATATGGTAAGCTATCATCCCTGGAAGCAATCTAGTGAAGACTTGCTGAAATCCCTTAATAGTGTTGCATGTTTTCTGAGGGAAAGAGACTAAAATCGAACACAAGACTCCAGGTGGACATCACAATGGTGCAGGTAGTAGAGCTCTTATCTCACAGCACCAGAGACCCAAGTTCATTTCTGACCCTGGGTGCTGTCTCCATGGAAGTTCCATGATTGTTCTGGATTCTTCCATTGTGCTGGTTCCCTCCCACGTTCTAAAGGCATGCTGTGGTTGATAGATTAATAGGCGTCTGTGAATGGTACCTAATACGTAGATGATATGTACAATCTGGAAATGAATAAAAATGCATTTCATATGGTTGTTGGTAGAGATGAACTCGCTGTGCAGATGGGACATGTTTCCATGCTGTATGTTATGATTTTATGAGCTCTGCTGTTTCGTCTTTTATTATAGATGACACCATTTGTCTGTGCTAATGATAAATGGTAATAGTAAATGGCAATTCAGCTAAAAGCTGGAGTGCGTAGATTTATTTTCTATAAATATATATTAGTGATAAAAGTGAAAATGCATTTTACAGAATATTCTTGTAGATGCTTTATCAGATGCTCCGCCGTTTCATTTTACAGTACATTTACAATAATCTGATTTTCCCTTTACACATTCACCTCCAGCATATAGCCCATAGGATTTTTATATAGTTTCCATTCATTTAGCGTGGAATGATGGTTAGGCCTTAATCTGTGGCACTTTCCAGTAGAGTCTTTGGAGCAATTGCACCGATAGGTTTAACATTGTTTTTCTCATAATGAACCTACCTCTCAATGCACATCATCACCATTCATTAAAGAATTGAGGGTGCGGGTGTGCGCTTCCCATTGCACCACTCTTTGTTATTGGCATTTGCAACTAACATAAGGGAGCTGGATTTTGTAATGTCTTTAAACTTCCAGATAGTTGTCTTTTGAAAGAGATTGTTACATGCGACTTAAACAGGAACTTCTTCCCATAGGCAGTGAAAATGCTGAATGGTCAAAGGAACTGCTCACACTAACCATCCTAAACCCCTTTTGCACTGGCACCCTGTCCCAGGGATTATCTGGGAATTTACTGGGACAGGGTCCAATGGAAAAGGAACACCTTCTGAACACTGGCATCAAATGATATCATTTCACACGGGTGATTAACTGCCTCTACCTCTATTCATATCCCGGGTGTTTACTGACACTGGTGGGCTGATAAAACCAGTGGAAAAGGGACAGCAGAAAGTCACCCATTTCCATGTGAAGGTAGAACACTCCGATCCCTGGGATGAGTGGGTTCAGTGGAAAAGCAATAAGTGTCCCAGTTAAGGGTGGCCCAGTGGAAACAGCACAAAGGGCTTCTTATCCCAGGACACTGCACAGCCAATTAACTGGGATGCCAGTGAAAAAGAGCCTCTAGGCTCTCATATTCATGAAACAATATTATTTGTTGACTTGTATATATGAATACCTGTCCTGCCTATGTATTGTTTGTCTGTACGTGTTTTATGTCTGGTTGTGTATCTGCCTGTTTTGTACTCAGGAGCCGAAAATGCTGTTTCATCGGGGCGTACTTGTGCAATCAGATGACAACAAGCGTGACTTGAACCGCATGGCTTTCAATATATCAACAGGTCTGTCCTTTATTCCCTACAACTGATGTTTGTTGATTAAACATTAAAAATAAGGTCTAATTTTATGAATAAAATTTAGGACAATGAGTCATTATCTCTGGAACACACCATTCAGTGCTCAAAGTAAAACACAAAAATCTGCAGACACTGTGGTTGAAGTAAAAACATAAAGCTGGAGAATCTCAACAGGTCAAACGGTGTTCTTTATAGAGCAAAGGGCTAGAGCCCTGCATCAGATCAAGGTGTGGGAAAATGTTCAGGGCTCGAATCTGTCCCACATTCACCTAGATCATGACTGATTATTAATTTAAATCTGTCAACGGCTCAACCCTCAAAGTATTTTGGAAACATTTCAGTGCATAACTTCAATCAGATTGAGGCTGAAGTCACTGTGGTGATCTGCAATGACACCACTAGGTCACGGGGGTCATCCCGGTGACCTTGTAGATAAAGCAGTCTAGAGCTCCAGTCTAGCCTTCCAGGTTCGTCTTGCAGAGAGACAAGACCTAGTAGTGTACATATTAGTTTATTAAAGCTGACTTATACTCGCACTGCTGGTGTGGTTATTGTTTGGATATAAAACAATTCGAACCCGGATCTGGTGACATGCTTTGGTCCCTTGTATTTTCAACTGCAAGTCGAGTTCCACTGGCTGTGCGTTGCTTCTTTGATATGTCCTGTTTTATGAGTGCATCAGCGAATTCATGACTGATCAAGAACTGAACTGAAAGGCGTTACATGAGATCACAACAGTTTGGTGCGGGGACATCTGTTTTACAGTAAAGGCTGCGAGAAAAACAAACCTCCATGCAACGAATTGCAATCTTGTGATATTTAAAATGAAATGTTTTAATTAAACGATATTGAATACTGCTGAAAACATCACACCTCCTTTTCAAAGTAGCTGGTTCATTCTTTAATTCGCATAAGTACTGTATCAACTCAGCAAGTCCCGCAGCGTCCAAAGGAGACAAATGTATATAACCAACGTTTATATCTTTGCCTGCGGACCGACTGAGCTTCTCCAGCCCCTTTGTGGAACAGCTACAATCACAGCGTCTTTCTTGTTTCGTTTAATTTTAATTCCTGAACGTGGAAGCGTTTAAAGAAATTGACACGGCGGGATTCATTCTGCAGACAAGACGGGGGAGCGGCAACTGAACCTATTTCTCGCGAATAGATTTTAGGGTTTAGAACCTGATGGTTGATTTATTTCAAACTCGCGTCCAAGACCAGGTTGCAGTATTTACATTGGTGCTTCGTAATCGTGTTTGGAGTCTAACGTTCACGACACCTGTGTTTCAAGTGGGGAGTTCACCCCTCGGATTGGGAGTGGGATGGAGCGGGCTTTGGGTTGAGGAATGAGAGGGGGAAGGGAAGTAACCATTTCTGCAGGGGCTTCCTCGCGATTGTGCTGTGAAGCCTATGGCTCATGGTTGGGGTAGTGAAAGCTTGTTGAAGAGAGGGCAGGGATACGGGGAAATATTGCGGTCTGCTGCGAGGACCGCCATGTAGACGGGCATCAAGCGGTAAGATTTGTTCAGTGTTAACGCGATTGCTACTGTTTGTTGCCTCTCGAGTCGACGTCGGCTCTAAGGGTAAATGCTGGTGAAGTTTTGCTCGTGTGGGGAGGGGGTGACTGGATTTAGAATCAATTTGACGTTAAGTTGGCAAAAACTGGGTTCCAACCAACGTTTTTAAGCAACGTTTTTATTGAACAGACAGAAGGTGGCTCTTAATCCAGCGAAGATAGTAGAGAATTGTTCACAATTTGGGTTGGGGGGTGGGGGTGGGGGGGAGACACTGCCAAGGCCAGTATTTATTGCCTTTCAGAAGGCCATGGTGAAAATGTCTGAAGATGAGCCCACGGGTGTTGCAGGATGTGGACCAAGCAACAATGAAGAAGGGGCCACCCATTTCCAAGTCGGGATGTGCGTGAGTTGAGGGGGAGGCTGGTGTTCCGATGGACCTGCTGGCACAGACATCATGTATTTGGGAGATGCTCTCCTAAAAAGAAAGAGAAATGAAGAATTGGTGGCCTCGTTAACCCGTTGTCAGAAAATACCGAGGGTCAATGGGCACTTGTAAAATAGCAATAGAATTGGTTAGAAATATAATCAATTAAAAGAAAAATTCCTTTCACAAATTGGAATTTTCTGTGCTGTAATTACCACAATTGTGTTTTTGAAGGCTTTTGATAGAGTGCCACACAGTAATTATTTGTCAGAAGTAGATCATATGGCATTTTGGGGGTTAATGTACTGGATTGAGGGTGGTGAACCGGTAGAAAACTGATCAAAAGCAGATTGTTTTCAGGTTGAGAGGCAATTATCAGTGGAGTGTCACAGCGTGCACGGTGAGCAAACTGTTCATATTTTACATGAGTGATTTCTATTTGGGATTTATTAATAATGTATTGAAGTGTGCTGGTGGTAATGTGGACTTTGAGGGGGTATAGACTTCAGGGACTATATACAAATGAATGGGCCAGGATTGGTAGAAGGATATAATCTGAGGTCATCCATTACTGACAGAAATACAGAATGATGGAGATTTTGTAATGGTGGGAAATTGAAAGCTGTTCATGTGTAAATGAGGCTGAAGGTTCCTTTGGAGGTTCTGCAAGCAATTTAAACTTGTCTTCATTGCTAGAGGATTTAAGTATAAGAGTAGAGAAGTCTCGGTCCAATTAAATTAAGTCCTGGTGAGTCAACATTTGGAAGAGTGTGCAGAGGTTTCCTTTACTAAGGAATGATATTTCAATTGTAGTGAAGCTTCAACATGTTGCTTACTGAGATGCCAGAGACTGATATTGAATAAAATGGGCCATACTCTGCAGGATTTAAAAGATTGAGAATTCAATTTTATTAGAAAAATATAAATTAAGACATATAGCGCAGTAACAGGTATTTTGACCCATGAGTCTGTGCTGCCCAGTTTACACCCAATTAACCTACACCTTCGATACCTTTTGAACAATTAATATAATTAATGTATACAACATTTCTCATGAAGTTGACAAAGTAGATTGGTTGTTTGTGTTCCCCTGGCTGGAATGTGTAGAATCAATAGACGTAGTCTGTAAATAAGGGCAGGCCACTCAGGACTGCAATCATCTGGAAGGTGGTGGATCTTTGGAATTCTCTAACCAAAAGGACAGAGGGGACAGATGTATCTCTAAACATATTAAAGGCTGAGATTAATAGATTTTTAAGTATTGATTAGAATCTGTGGATATGGGTTTAATGCTGGAAAGTCCTGCTGTAGAAGATCCATGACAAACTTAACAAATATAAAACAAGCATATCAAGCTGAATGGTGTCCTCCTTTTCAGTTTTTTTTACCAGAGCGGCCTCAGCCTGTAGCGACTGCATTTTGTAGGAGGTACAACCTTCATTTATGGTGGTAGAGAGAATTAATGTTTGGTTCAGCTGCAAAATAGGACATAGTAACCAACTTGAATAGCATTTCATCCCTTTCCTGAAGTCAACAATCAGCTCCTCTAAGTGCAAGGTTGTTGTTGTTGTTGCACCATTCAGCCGAGTTTTCAATCTCCATCCTGTATTCTGACTCATCCCCTTCCATTATACAACCCACTACTGTGGTGTCATTTGTAGTGACTATTTTCCTTATTTTCACTTGGAGGATATCAGAATGTTGTTGTCTCTGACTTGTTCAAACAAATCCATACTAAAGTTGAGTTGAGTTTTCCAGTTTATCAATGTTAATGTTGTTATCAGTTACTATATATTGTTACAAGCCATTAAATATCATTAGGTTGTGCTAAAACTTTGTTAGACAGTCAATAAAAATTGTTGGAACATTCTAATTCCTTACTATTTTATAGAACCAAACTACATGCGTAATATCTCTAACAAGCCATAAGACCTTAGCTTGAAGATGTTGCTAAGAGACACTCAAAGAATATGTAAACAACAGCATGAAAACCACAAACAGAATTACTTGCAATTTTAACCCTTACAGTGTTATTGTCATACCGAGACACATAGTCATAGTTGTAAAGTGAGTAGAGCAGGAGGCTAAGAACACAGCCCTGTGGTGCTCTGGTACTGATAGAGATTGTGGAGGAGTAGTTCTTACAAATTTTCAATGATTGTGGTCTAGAGGTGAGGAAATCCATGATCCAATTACACAGCGAGAAGTTGAGTCCCAGGTCTTGGAGTTTGCTGATCAGTTTTGAGAGGATGATGGTGTTAAATGATGAACTGTAGTTGATAAAGAACATCCTGATGAATGCATCTTTGCTGTCCAGATGTTCCAGGGCTTTAATGTAGAGCTAGTGAGATGGGTTAATGTATCCATGTCATTGCAGACAGAAACTGATCTGCTTCACCAGCCTTTCAACTTTGCTACTGATCGATAGTCATTAAGGCAGATTACTACACTTTTGGGCACAGGTAGATTGACGCCTTCTTGAAACGGGTGGGTACCATGCTCTGCTGGAGTGAGATATTGAAGATATCCATGAATATCTTGGGAAGTTCCTCAGCACAGATTTTTAATACTCAGCCATGTACTCCATCCGGGCCGGATGCTTTCCTCGGATTCATTCTCCTGAAGGCGGCATTCATATCATCCTCCAATAAGGACAGGGTGAGATCATCAGGGGACGTGGGGGTTCACTACAGGAGACCCAGCCTCTCCCCTCTAGTGAAGCACCATTTTCATGTGACTAATCTGGCTAAGTATCTGGACAACAGTGGAGGACTCAGTGAATGTAACACCACTAAATATCATGAGTAAATGTTTATAAGCCCTTATTGCATGATATTTTGTCACGCAATTGCTACTTACCACTTTTCAGTCCATGTCTGACTATTGTGTAAGTATTGCTGCACAGGGGCATAGATTGTTTCCTTTTGCAGTAGCTTTTAAAATCAGTTAAGATCATTAGGTCCATTTCTGCATTGAGTCTCTTTATGACTCTGATTCTAATCTTTGATGAATGGAATCTTATTGAAAAAGAAAGTGGAGTTTTTTTTTCAGTTGACAGAAGTACCTTTATTACTTGACTGTTTTGCAATACAAGAAATTTAAATGCTTTTGAGAATCAAAACTAGAATTGATGAGGCAGAACACAATCAAGATGAAGTGGTGCCAGAACAACCACCTTTTTCTCGATGTCACCAAGACAAACGAGCTGATTGTTAATTTTTGGGAGGGCAGCTTATTGATGGGATGGAGGTGGGGAGGGTTAGGACCAAGTTCTTGTGAGTCCATATTTAAGAAGACCTCTCTTGGAACCAGCATATAGAGGCAACAAGGAAACAGCCACTTCAATCTCTTTACTTTTGAAGGAGTTTGAGGAGATTTGGCATGTTGTCTAATCCTCTATATAATGTTTACAGCTGCACTGCTGAAAGTATCTTTTCTTTGGCTTGGCTTCGCGGACGAAGATTTATGGAGGGGGTAAAAAAGTCCACGTCAGCTGCAGGCTCGTTTGTGGCTGACCAGTCCGATGCGGGACAGGCAGACACGATTGCAGCGGTTGCAAGGGAAAATTGGTTGGTTGGGGTTGGGTGTTGGGTTTTTCCTCCTTTGCCTTTTGTCAGTGAGGTGGGCTCTGCGGTCTTCTACAAAGGAGGCTGCTGCCCGCCAAACTGTGAGGCGCCAAGATGCACGGTTTGAGGCGTTATCAGCCCACTGGCGGTGGTCAATGTGGCAGGCACCAAGAGATTTCTTTAGGCAGTCCTTGTACCTTTTCTTTGGTGCACCTCTGTCTCGGTGGCCAGTGGAGAGCTCGCCATATAACACGATCTTGGGAAGGCGATGGTCCTCCATTCTGGGGACGTGACCCATCCAGCGCAGCTGGATCTTCAGCAGCGTGGACTCGATGCTGTCGACCTCTGCCATCTCGAGTACCTCGACGTTAGGGGTGTGAGCGCTCCAATGGATGTTGAGGATGGAGCGGAGACAACGCTGGTGGAAGCGTTCTAGGAGCCGTAGGTGGTGCCGGTAGAGGACCCATGATTCGGAGCCGAACAGGAGTGTGGGTATGACAACGGCTCTGTATACGCTTATCTTTGTGAGGTTTTTCAGTTGGTTGTTTTTCCAGACTCTTTTGTGTAGTCTTCCAAAGGCGCTATTTGCCTTGGCGAGTCTGTTGTCTATCTCATTGTCGATCCTTGCATCTGATGAAATGGTGCAGCCGAGATAGGTAAACTGGTTGACCGTTTTGAGTTTTGTGTGCCCGATGGAGATGTGGGGGGGCTGGTAGTCATGGTGGGGAGCTGGCTGATGGAGGACCTCAGTTTTCTTCAGGCTGACTTCCAGGCCAAACATTTTGGCAGTTTCCGCAAAGCAGGACGTCAAGCGCTGAAGAGCTGGCTCTGAATGGGCAACTACAGCTGCACTGCTGAAAGTATACTGACTGGTTGTATCACAGCCTGGTTTAGGAATTCAAGTGCTCAGGCATACAGAAGGTAACAAACATAGTCATGTCCATCCCATCCATTGAAATATATTTGTGTCAGGTTCTGACTCAAGACAGCAGCCAAATCACCCTGGACACAAGCTCTTCTCATTGCTACCTATGGGGAGAAGGTAAAGAAGCCTGAAGAACCAGCACCTCTGAGTTCAAGAGTTTCTTTCCAACAGTCATCAAGTTTGTTGAATCTCCCCTTGTTGCAGTAATCATGGAATGTTCCGACACCTCAAAAGGATTGTCTGTATTATCGCAAAATTACTTTTATGCGCAAGGATAATTGAACATTATTTATCTTTTGTATTAATCGTCTCTTAATTCAATGATCTATGTTCTTGTGAGGTTTTTTTTAAAGGTACCTGTTTGGCTACAGCAGTTAAGAATTTTGATACATACGTGCATTGCAAATGAAAAACTCATTATCATTACACTGGACAACAATTTTGGGGATTATGGTAGACAACTTCAAGCTGAACACAAAGATAATTTCAGATTTGCTGTATCATGTTGGAGTTAAATTAAGTTTAGCTGCTTAATCACATAATGATGCTGACACATTGCATTAGTTCAACTGACCTAAAAAATGTTTTCCCGCTAATTTTTGTTTGTACTCAGCATCTACTGCCTCTCGTGTCAATGTCCAACAATGGTTGTCCTGATACTGCTTTTCCATGATCACAATCTCCTGGTGAAAGCTTTCACCATGTTTGTCACTGACTGCACTAAGATCAACAGGGAAGACGTCCTGGTGCCAACGTGGAAAATTAATTTTCAATGTTACTCTTCATGGTTGCGTATGCAAAAAAAAAAGTTATATTTAAAAAAGGTACGTGATAGGAAAATTTTAATTTTCAGCAGCCAAAATACATAAAATACACCCAAAAGTGTTCAGGAAGAAAAATCTTCATTGTCCAGTGTAATCAAAATGAATTGAGGCACTGTGGGATACTGCAAGTGGACTACCATTATGTTTGTAAATCCAAATAAAATCTGTTGTTTAATAATATGTTTCAAATGAGAATAACTTCTATCCATGTTCTAGATTTGCATGGTTTTGAAGAATAGTATGTATGCCAAAGTGGTAAGAAGAGAAGGGAAAGAGAGAGGAAAAAAATGCAATGGAAATTACTGGTAAATGACTCATTCTGTGGCAGTGTTACATGATTCTGGGCAGACAAATCCCTTCCAACAAAAAAAAGGTCATTCAGGACATGGAAATCATATTTAATCCCAACATTAATAATGGCCATTTTTCCTCTGCTAGATCACTGGTCCAATAGGAATTCCACATATTATCTGGAGAGATCAAAAAGAAGTATAGCAAGGTCAGTTCCTATCCTTCTTTAAGCAATGCTCTATTTATAATCTTGTGATTTAGATATTAATCTTTCTCAAAACAACAATGTACTTTTTAATCGTGTTTTTATCTTTTGCTGTAACTTTTAGCAGCATTCAGAATTTTTGAAACAAGTATTTTTTGTATGTGCTTGCAATTTTTCTGAAGCATTTGTAAAATCAAGATTCAGTTCCAGTTGAAGGGTACAATTTGTTATTTTTAAACAAAATTGTTTTACAATAACATACCTAATCTCCTTAGACTCCTCGCAAGGTATAGCCGCTGTTAAGCCTTCTTTGTGATTACATCAACGTGGAGGCTCCACGACAGATCCTAGGAGATGTTTCCACCCAGAAATTTGAAGTTCTTGACCCTCTCCACTACTGAGCCCTCAATGATGACTGGGTCGTGTTCCCCTGACTCCCTCTTGAAGCCAACCATCATTTCCTTGGTTTTGCTGACGTTGAGCACAAAGTTGTTGTCATTATACCATTCAATGAGCCGATCTATCTCCCTCCTGTACACTTCCTCATTGCCATTTGTGCTTCTGCTGACAACTGTGGTGTCATCGGCAAACTTGTAGATGGCATTGGAATTGTGCCAGGCTACACAGTCATGGGTGTATAATGAGCAGAGCAGTGAGAT
Organism: Narcine bancroftii; assembly: GCF_036971445.1. Lineage (NCBI taxonomy): Eukaryota > Metazoa > Chordata > Chondrichthyes > Torpediniformes > Narcinidae > Narcine > Narcine bancroftii. The sequence continues at coordinate 434,309,753 of NC_091469.1, forward strand.
AAGCACACATCTTGGGGTGCGCCTGTGTTGATAATCAGTGAGGAGGAGATGTTGTTTCCAATTTGTACTGTCTGTATCTTCTAATGAGAAAGTCAAGAATCCAGTTACAGAGTGGGGTACAGAGGCCTAGAGTTTGTAGCTTCTTTGACCAGCACTGAGGGAATAATGGTATTGAAGGCCAAGCTGTAGTCTATGAAGAGCAGCCTTATGTACGAATTGCTGTTTTCGAGATGATCAACAATATTGCATCTGCTGTGGTGTAATTGTGACAATGAAGAATTGTACTGGGTCCATATATTTGCTTAGGCACACATTAATTCTGGGCATGACCAGCCTCTCAAAGCATTTCATCTCAGTAGAAGTTAGTGCTACTGGGGGTAATCATTGAGGTAGGTCACGCTGCTCTTCTTGGGTACAGGGATGATTGATGCCCTTTTGAAGAAGCAGGTGGAAACCTATGACTGCTGCAATGAAAGGTTGAAAATCTCCGTGAACACTCCAGCTAGTTGGTTGGCGCAGGTTTTCAGTACCCTGCCAGGTACGTTGTCAGGGCCTGCTGTCTTGAAAGGGTTCACCCTATTGAATAACTTTCTGACGTTGCCTTCAGAGATAGATGTCATAGAGTTCCCAGGCTTTTCAGGAATTCTAATAGGCACTTTGTTTCTTCTCAAAATGGGAATAGGTGTTCAGCTCATCAGGTAGTTAAGCATCACAGCCATCTATAGGGTTCACCCTTGCTTTGTAGGCTGTAATGGCCTGCACTCCCTGCCACAGCTGGTATATCTCTGTCTCTAGCTTCCTCCACTTTGCTTCAGAGGTAGCCTTCTGTAGGTTGTGCCTGGACCTGGACTTCTTGTAAAGATCAAGATCCCTGGCCTTAAAAGCCCTTGTTATCACTCTCAGCAGGTTGTGAATTCTCTGATTCATCCAGAGTTTCTGGTTGTGGAACACCTGGTGTGTGCGTGTGGGCACACACTCATCCACAAACGTCTTGATGAAGTCGGAGACACCTGTTGCATATTCATTCAAGTCTATGGATAAGTTCTTGAATATATTCCAGTCCACTGATTCAAAGCAGTCCTGCAGATGCTCCTCTGCCTCCCTCATCTATACTTTTGCCATCTTCATCACTGGTGCTGTGGTCCTCAGTCTCTGCTTATACTTCGGGAGTAGAAGTACAGCCAGGTGATCAGACTTGCTGAAGTGTGGTTGTGGTATGGCTCGGTATGCATTTTTCATGGTTGTGTAGTGGAGAATGGGCCATTTGGTCAAGTGTGTTGGTTCCCCTGGTCTCACACGTTGATGGTGGTTTATCAGAGACTTCTTCAGGTTGGCCTGATTGAAGTCCCCCACAATGATCGGGAAGATATCAGGATGTGCTGTCTCATGGCTGTTAATCACAGCGCTCAGTCCCTCCAGTACCAGCCTGATGTTAGCCTGTGGCGGAATGTATACTGTGACCAGGATGATGGTGGTGAACCTCCTCGGCAGGTTGAATGAGTGACACTTGATCGCCAGATGTTCCAGGTCAGGGGAGCAGGACTGGGACATGAACATCACATCTGTGCACCATGATGGATTGATGATGACACAAATGCCGCCTCCCCTGGTTTTTCCAAATGCCAATGTTCAGTCAGCACGATGGAAGGTATAGCCCTTGCGCTACAGCACCTTGTCTGGAATGTCTGCGTTTAGCCATGTTTCTGTAAAGCACATCATGCAGCATTCCCTGATGATTCTCTGATGTTGAAGTCTGGCTTGGGGTTCATCAAGTTTGTTCTCCAGGGACTGAACATTGGCCGGGGGATAGTTGGGATTTGAAGCCTCTGGTCCCGGTATCTCAGTCCCCCTCTGAGTCCATGTGGTCACGTGTTCTTTACCTGACCTGTGGGACCGCTGCTGGTAGTTCCCATGGTGTTTAAGTTGTCTGTGCACTGTCCCTTCAAATCCTCAGCGATGTTTAGATGTGCTGAGCGTTTGCTGTCTGCGACTCCCGAAAAGTTCAAATGGCCCATTCTCCAGCTGTTTAAAACTCCCACAGTGTTATTGTTGGAAGTTGTACTTGCTTGAGCTGTTTAAAGGTCCCTCCCAATGGAGACTGCCGATTCCAAGGTCTGCCAGCAATCTTAGAATATTGATGTTCAGGTAAGTTTGGTTTTATCTCATTTTTTTTGTTCAATTTTTAAGAAGGTCCGAACGGGAATATTTGATTATTCCCATCAGAGCTGCATGCAAAGAGTCGCTACTGTAAGGCACCATCTTAGACCACTCTTACGAGGCAGGGATAAGTAGAAACTTTAAGAGAGTCACCCCAACAGCGAGCGGCATCCTCCAGCTCTTCAACCTGGGCGATGCCATTTTATTCAACAGCTACTATGAGCAAAACATGACCAAGGCGCTCTGCTGGCTGAATATTTGCTGCTATCTTTACCAAAGGTTTATTTGGTATTTCAGAGAACATTTAATTTTACAATTTTAAACTCTATTTATTTTTTTAAAAAAATTATTCTTATTTGTTTTAATTTTTTAAAGGTATTTATTTTCCTTTCTTTGCCACTTGCTTGAATTCCAGGTAACCAAGGTTTTACTGTATCTACAGGTTTACAGTAATAAATTAAATGTCTTAAAATGCTGCATTTTGTCTTGGGTTTATGGAAACATTGTGATGGATATGTTTTCCATTGGACCCAGCATGAAGCAGCTCGAACTGTATTTCAATTATGAACCAGGACAGTGTCTAGTTTAATTTTAGAACCTGTTTCAGTGAATGTATTTGTTAATAGTACGCGAAACGGGTAATAAATGTTGATCCTCATTTTGAAATTATACAGCAGTGGGTGAATTATAAGATATGCACCATTATTAGTCTGGAGTATAAAGGGGCAGGCAGAGAAATGCAAGAACTGAAGATTCTGAGATCATGAGTAAACTATTAGAAACTGGAGGATTAGAGGGTCAGCCAGCATATAAATCCACTGACTTCCACAGTTACTTCGACTACACCTTTCACATCCTGTCTCCTGTCTGGATTTTGTTCCTTTCTCTCAATTCCTCTGTCTTCACGGCATCTGCTCCCATGGTGAGGTCTTCCATTCTGTAACTTATGAGATGTCCCCTTTATCTGCATCTCGTCTATTTCCGGCACATCTGTCCTGCCCCCTTCAAGGACAGGGTTCCCTTGGACTCACCTACCACCCCACCAGCCTCCACATCCAACATATTGTCTGCATTTCTGCCACAATATATGAGATTTCACTACCAGGCACTTTTTTTCTACCCTTTATGGAATGAGAGATGCTGATTCCGGCCATTTAACCACATGGCACCCAATTACACGCAAATGAACTTACAACCCCATAGATTTTGGAGGGAAACTGGAGCACCCGGAGGAAACCCACACAGACACAGGGAGAACATACAAACTCCTTACAAACAGCAGAGGATTCGAACCTGGGTTACTGGTACTGAAATAGCATTGCGCCAACCACTATGCTAACTGTGTCACTCTTCCACTCCCCGCTTTGGTTTCTGCAGGGATTGCTCCCTCTGGGATTCTCTCAACCACTAGCCAAACAGTTGATCCCTTGTGTGGCTGCGGGAAGTGCTACACTTGCATTTACACCTCCTCCCTCACCACTAATCAGAGCCTCTAAATAGTCTTTTCAGGTGAAGCAAAACTTAATGTGAATCTGTAGGGGTCATTTACTGTACTTGGTGACCCCATTGTGGTCTCCTTTACATTAGGGAGACAATACAGACTGGTAGATTATTTCTTTGAGCACCTTTGCTCTATTCACTGAAACAGCAAGAAACTCCGAGTGGCCAACCATTTTAATTCCACACACCATTGCCACTCTGACACGTTTGTCCATGGCCTTGTGTACTTATAAACATTGCAACCCACAAATCTGATGAAGAATAACTTTTATTCATGATTTCAGATTTATTGCCACAGTGCATACATCACATAAAACCCTGAGATACTTTTTCCTGAGGCAGATGAGTCAGAATTACCACTTATTGGCGATGCAAACAAAAACTGTACCCAACATACATAAGTAACCAGAAAAAGAAATGTAAACAAACTGTGCAAAACAGAGAATTTTTAAATATCAATAAAGTGCAAAAGTAAGCCCTTACTTGAGTCCCTGGTAGAGGAGTCTGATGGTGGAGGGGTAGCAGCTGTTCCTGAACCTGGGGGTGTGAGTCTTGTGGCACTGACACCTTCTTCCTGATGGCAGCAGTGAGAAAAGAGCATGTGTTGGGTGGTGTGGATCTTTGATGATTGTTGCTGCACTCTGAGGGCAGCACCTTCTCTGTAGGTGTTGTCGATGCTAGGAAGGGCGTTGCCTGTGATGTCCTGGGTTGGGTCCACTAACTTTTGGTGGATTTTCACTCAGGGGTCCAGGTGTCTCCATTACAGAATGTGATGCAGCCAGTCAGCACACTTTCCACCACACCACTGTAGAAATTTGCCAAGATTTCTAAAGACAGACCAAACCTGCGCAAACTCCTGAGGAAGAAGTCAAGTTTATTGCCATCTGATTGTACAAGTATAACCTTACGAAACAGTGTTTTCTGGTCCTTGGTGCAAAACATGCAGATACACGTACAAACACCATTTCAACAATGTAAATAAATATTGTTTTGTACAAATGAGAGTCTTGGATGGTTAGTGTGAGCAGATTGTTCAGCATTCTCACTGTCAGTGGGAAGAAGCTGTTCCTCTGCCTGGTGGTGCTAGCATTCTGATATTCTTTTTTTTTCCTGATGCGAGCAGCTGAAAGATGTGTGCAGGGTGGAAGGGGTCCACAATGATTTTGCATGCCCTCTTCAGACAACAATACAAGTAGATCTCGTCAATGGAGAAAGAAAGACTCCAATGATCCTCTCTATCACTCTTATGGTCCTGTGGATTGACCTCCAATCCATTTCTCTGCAGCATCCATACCACACTGTGATGCAACTGGCCAGGATGCTCTTGATAGAGCTCTTGCTTCTATCTTCTCAGGAAGTACAGTCGCTGTTACACCTTCCTGACAAGTGAGGTGAGGTAATCCACGATAGGTCACTAGTTAAGTGATCTCCAAGGAGCTTCACACTCTCCACTTTATCTACTACAGAGTTGTTGATGTGTAATGGTGGGTGGTTGTTCCTGGTCCTTCTGAAGTCCACAATCATCTCCTTCATCTTGTCCATGTTGAGACTCAGGTTTCCATTTTTGTTCCATTTCATGAGATTTTACATCTTTTCTCTATAGTGCGACTCATTGTTGCTGTTGAGGCTAACTTCTGTTGCGTCATCTGCAAACTTAATATTGGATCTGGATCTAGCAATGCAGTCGTAGGTCAGTAGTGTGAACAGGAGCGGGCCAAACACACAGCCCTGAGGTGTGCCAAAGCACAGCGTGATGATGTTCAACATTCTACTATTGACCCGGAAAGACTGTGGTCCTTCCGTTGGAAAGTCCAGGATCCAGTTACAGGGATGGGTGTTGAATCCCAGCGAGGACAGCTCCAACAGTGTCTTCAAGTAGAGGCGCTGACATGCTTTCTTCACGATGCCATCATTGTGTTGGATACAGGAAAGATCCTCTGTGATAGTGACTCACAAGAACTCATATTTGCTCACCCTCTCCACCTCTGATTCCCCAATGATCAGCAGATCGTATACAGTTCCTCTGTTTTTCCCTTCCTGAAGTTAATAATCAGCTCCTTAGCTTTGGTGTCATTGAGTGCAAGGTTGTTGTTGGTGCACATTTCAGCCAAGTTTTCAATCTTCATCCATCATCTTTTTTAACAACCCGCGACTGTGGTAGCGTTGGCAAATTTGTAGATGGTGTTGCTGTCATACCGAAGCACACAGTTGTAGGGGTAAAGTGAGTAGAGCAAGGAGCCTGTGGGCTCTGGTATTGATGGAGATTGTGGAGGAAATGCTAATCTTCACTGATTGTGGTCTGGAGATGAGGAAATACAGGATTTATTTACACAGTGGGGTATTGAGTCCCAAGTCTTGGAGTTTGATGAGGTTTTGAGGGGATCATGGTGTTAAATGCTGACCTGCAGTTGATAGAGCATCCTGATGAATGCATCTTTGCTGTCCAAGTGTTCCAGTGCTTTGTGTAGAGTCAGTGAGATAGAATTCACCATATACCTGTTGCTACGATTGGAACAGATTCACGTCACCACTCAGACAGTAGCTGGTATGCTTCAAACCAGCCTTTCAAAACACTTCATCACTGTTGATGTAAGTGCTACGGGTTGATAGTCATTAAGGCAGGTTACTACGCACTTTTTGGGCACCAATATGATTGATGCCTGTTTGAAACAGGAGCGTTTCAGCCCTGCTGGAGTGAGATGTTGAAGATATCCGTGAATACATTGGTAAGTTGGTCAGCACAGAGTTTTAATACTCATCCAGGTACTCCATCCAGACTGGATGCTTTCATCGAATTCACTCTCCTGAAGGCAGCCTGCACATCATCCTTGGATACAGACAGGAAAGGATCATCAAGGGTCATAGGGGTGCAGGGAGGTTCTCTCCCCTGTTATTCTGGTCAAATTGGGTGTAGAAGGCATTGAGTTGCTCTGGGAGTGAAGCTTTGTTGTTTGCTACTGCACTGGATTTTGTTTTGTAGAAGCTTATGTCATTTAGACTTTGCAACAGCAGTTGGCTTTCCTTAGTTGTTTCCATTTTTATCACCAGTTTGCCTGGGGAATGGCTTTTCATAGATCATACCTGCTCCTTCTGTATTGATCTGGATCTCTGGGCTTAAATGAGTGAAACATGAAAGACTGCAAATGCTGTGATTGTAGTAAAAGTACACCAAAATGCTGGAGAAATTCAGCTGGTCTTTTCAGCATTGTTAAAAAGCAAAGATGTACTGCCAGTGTTTCAGGCCTGATCCGTTCTTCAAGGAATAAGCTGAATGAGCCAGAAGCAGGAAATTTAGAAGGTCTGAATCCAGACCAACAAAAGGTGTTAATTATATAAGATAAGGGAGCAAGAATTTATCACATTTGTGCGAAAAGAGATGGGGCAGGGAGAGACAGGGTGGTGGAAGGCAACAGGGGAAGAAGTAAGGGTGGGGTTTAATGAAAGCCAGAGAAGTTGAAATTAATGCCATCAGTTGGAAGGTGCCCAGTTGGAAGATGAGATGTTGGTTTTCCAATTTGCGGGTGGTCTCAGTCTGGTGGTGCATGAGACCATGGACAGACATATCAGCAAGGGAATGGGAAGGGGAATTGAAATAGGTGGCCATTGTGAGATCTACTCTATTGCAGCGGACAGAGCCGAGGTAATCAACAAAGTGATATCCCAATGTGCATCCAGTCTCCCTGATTTAAAGGAAAGCACAATGGGAGCACCGGATGCAGATTCACAAGTGAAATGTTGCTTCACTTGGAACAGGGCTGTTTGAAGCCTCGAATGGTAGTGAGGGAGGCAGTGCGGGCGCAAGTGGAGCATCTCCTGTGGTCACAGTGGCAGGTGCCAAGGTGATGATGGGTGGGGAGGGAGGAGTGGACAAGGGAGTCGTGGATGGAGTGGTCCGTACAGAAGGTTTAGAGGGGAGGAAGGGGAATATGTGTCTAGTGGTGGGATCACATAGTAGATGGCGGGGGTGGATGTATTGGATCCAGAGGCTGGTGGGGTGGTAGGTGAGGACAAGAGGAATCCTGTCCTTGTTGTTCTTGGGGGTGGAGGGGGCCAAGGCAGATGTATGGGTAATGGAGGATGTGCAGGTGAGCGCTGAGTTGGTGGTAGAGTGAAAGCCACATTGTTTGAAGAAGAACATCTCTGATGATGTTGTGTCGAAGTCCTCATCCTGGGTACAGATGAGATGGAGGAATTGAGAAAATGAATTGAATCATTACAGTGAACAGGGTGGGAAGAGGTAACTGTGGGAGTTGTTGTGGGAGTTGCTGTGGGAGTTGTAAACTATGGCAATGGTGGTATGCTTTGGAACTTGAGCAGTTCCTTTACGCCTCCATACTTTGTTCTTGCCATCATTCTGATACAGGTTAATATTGGTTTTGTCTGTCCATGACGCCTTTTTCCAGAATTCTGTAGGCTCTTTTAAATACTTCTTGGCAAACTGTATCCTGACCTTTCTTTCTGTGGCTAACTAGTGATTTGCATCTTGCAGTGTAGCCTCTGTATTTCTTTTCATGAAGTCTTCTGCAGACAAGGTCATTAACACATCCACACCTGCATTCTGAAGAGTGTTTTTGATCTGTCTGTGCAATGGAGGAGTCCCTTAGAATAGCAGTCCCTTTGCGATAACTGAGTTAATCAGTACGCTCTTTTTTTCTTTATGATGTTCCAAACTGTTGATTTTGGTAATCCAAATGTTTGGGTGATGTCTCTTACTGTTTGATTTTTATTTTTCAGCCTCATAATGGCTTCTTTGACACAACTCTGGTCCTCATGTTGAAAAATAGCAACTAAAGATTCCAAAAGTAATCAGAAGCTTAGAAGCAAGTCCAGCTCTCTTGTACCTGCACGAATGAAGCAATTAAACATACATACTCACCAACAACTGTGAAGCCAAATGTCCCAAACGTTATGGTGGTCTAAAATGAGGGGACTATATATAAATGTGTTGTAATTTCTTTATGGTCAAAGCAAAATATTTACCAAGAACTTGAATAAAATCTGAAATGTGGACTTTAATTACATGCGAATTGTTTGATCACAAATTTAAAACTGTGGAGCACAGGGGCAAGTAAAGGTCCCAAACATGGAAGGCACTGTATATAGAATTGGAGATATGGTAATGGACACAGTGAAATCTGAGGTTAATGGAAAAGTAAAGATTTTTTTAAACAGAAATTGAATCAAAAATTATTTTTAAAAAATATTATTTTAATTGTCAACATCTTAAGAAAGTAGTAGTTTTCACACATGTGTCATATGCCTAATTCAGAAGATATGCTTTAGATCACCTGCAACCTAGGAGTATTTACAATTATGAGTTGGATACATGGATAAAGGAATTGTAATATTTCACTCTTCAGCCCAACACAAATATGCCACTCGTCATGCCTATCTTCACAATTCCCATGCCTTCTTTAATTCAATATCTTGCTTGTTCAAGTACTCATCAAGTTGCCTTGTAAATGTTCTGACTGTATTTGCCCCCTCCACCTCTTCTGGCAGTTCATTTCAGATGCAACGTTTTTGGGTGGAAAATTGAATCAACAGATCTCCTTTAAACTTCCTCAGTCTCACTCTAAATCAATGCCCCCTGGTTTTAGACACACCCACCATGGGAAACTGACTCTGGCTACCAACCCTATCTATGTCTCTCATCATTTATATACCTCTGTGTCACCTCAAATCCTCCTTTGCTTTAGGGAAAACAAACCCAGTCTATCCCATTCTCTCCCTATAACTCAACACCTCCAATCCAGGCAACATCCTTGTAAATATTTTCTTAATCACAACTTTCCAAGAGTGTTGCCTGACCACTGTTGTGTACAACTGTAACATGACATTCCAATTCTTGCACTCAGTGCATTAGCCAATGAAGGAAGGCAAGCATGTCATGGGGCTTCTTCACCATCCTTTTGGCTTGTGTTGCTATTCTCAGGGAACCATGCATTTGCACCCCAAGATCTCTAGGTTTGGTAACATTTCTTAAGGCTATGCCATTCACTGTATGACCTGCCCTGATTTAACCTGAAGTGCATTATCTCACACTTGGCTGTGTTAAATTCTATCTGTTGTTTTCTCGCCTACTTTCCCTATTGATCTAATTCCTGTAGTAATCTTGGACTATTCATTAATATCACCAATTTTGCTGCCATCTGCAAACTTGCTAATCAAGCCACTTACATTCTTATCCAAATCATTACTATACATAATAAATAGAGGGCTTGGTCTGGATTTGGGCTTAACTGCAGATCAAGACATTTCTCTCCATATTTCTGCCATATCTATCACTTTAGCCACTTTATTTAAATGAGGAAAACTGTTCTAAAAGTTTATGTACTAAGATAACTTTTCTTTCTTTCAGCAATGGACTCGATCTCCATTGTGAGGAATATCAAAGAAACTAGTGAAGCCTTTTTACCAAATGACACAAATAGCTTCAAGGAATCATCTAAGTCTATCATAGGGATTTTAGGCAGTGGAGACTTTGCCAAATCATTGGTAATCAGATTTATACGGTCTGGATACTCTGTTGTCATAGGAAGCAGAAATCCCAAACGTGCTATTGGGTACTTCCCACCTCTTGCTGAAATCATGCAACAGGAGGATGCTGTTATGAAAACAAATCTTATATTTGTCGCTATACATCGAGAGCACTATGATTCCTTGTGGGACCTCAAACACTTAATGACAGGCAAAATCCTCGTGGATGTGAGTAACAATGTGCGAATAAACCAATATCCAGAAGCCAATGCTGAGTATCTTGCTTCACTATTCCCAGATTCCACAGTAGTTAAAGGCTTTAATGTAATATCTTCCTGGGCACTCCAGCTTGGTCCAAGAAATGCTGACCAACAGGTAAGAATGTTTGTAAATTAAGTGGAATTCTAATTGTTAATCTGCATTTCAGCTAATTACTAAATGGAACAGAAGCTTGTATTTAGCACAGTACAGAGCAATGCCCCAGAGAATGTTTTGATCAGAGAAATGGGGTACAGGTGTCTAGTTCATTGAAAGTATTTACACAGATACTTTCACATATACAAGCTTGCCTTCATTGGTCAGGGCATTTAGTACAAGAGTTGAGACATTATATTACAGCTGTATAAAAAAAATTGGTGAGACTGCACTGTGTTGCCTAGCCAGAGGGGGAAAAAAGTAATTAAGCTAGAAATGGTTCAGAAAAGTGGATAACTGAGACTTGCCGAGAGGGGTGATTGCATTAGAGATTTGTAAAATTATGAGGGGCCTGGATAAGTGAATAGTCTTTTTCCCAGGGTAGGTGAATCTAAAACCAGAGGGCATAGAGTTAAGGTGAAAGCAAAAGATGGAAAGGAGAACTGAGGGGTAAAGATTTTTCACAAAGCAATGGTGGGGATATGTTATGAGTTGCCTGAAGTTGTAGAAGTGGATATAATTACACTATTTATAAGATATTTAGATAGATACATAGAGGGAAGGTTTAGAAAAATGTGGAGTAAATGTTTGCAAACGGCATGAATTTTAGTAAGTAACCTGATCAGCATGGACAAGATGGGTCAAAGGACTGATTCCATGCTGTATAATTATATGGCTGTAGAGCTCATCGAAAGAATCAAAGACTTGTTGATCCAAACCAAGGCTTTTATTAGCAAAAGACAGGAGCTCTTCACAGGTGGCCGACCAGTCCGGAATGATCCGACCTGGCTAGGGACACAACCCTTTAAGGCCCAGACAGTAGGCGTGGCTAAGCTCTCAGCCAATCACTGTAAGCACAGTCTAGATACTGTAACTATATACACTATATACATTGGTGATAGATCTGTACTATCACAATGGGTAATTCTCCATTCTTCAGTTTTAGTTCTTTATGATCATACGAATTTTCAAAGCATGGTAATATTTCAACAATAAAGTGCATGCCACCATTTTGTTTGGGCATCTACCTACATTTTGTTCATACCTTGATGAAGGGCTCAAGCCTGAAATGTTATGTATCTTTATCTTCGCTGTATAAAGTACACTCTTTGACCAGCTGTGTTTCTCTACCATTGTGTTTTTATATCACAGTACAGTCCTTTGCCCCACAGTGTTCTACCGATCTAATAACCTACTCTAATAATTGCCTAGAATTTCCCTACTGCATAACCTTTCATTTTTCTTGGTTCTATGTGCTAATATTCTTTTAAGAAATACTACTGTACCCTCTTCCATCTCTGTTGTTAGCACCACATTCTGTACAGTGAAAAACTTACTCCCAAGCACCTTAGCCATTTCAGCCTTGCAAAAAAATCCTTCGGTCATCTACACAATCAATGCCTCTCATCAACTTGTACACCTCTATCCGGTCACCACCAACAGCACCCCCAGCCCCCACCCCATCCCCTCAATCCTCTGTCGTTTAAGGAGAAAAGGCCATTTGCCTGCCTTGTTAAAAGTTTTGTCTGAAGGAATAGCAAAATGTTTTGATCACTTGTGATACTAAGACTTAATTCATTGCATGCAGTGTAAAGGTAGCTTATTTCAGAGATATTATAAATGTCCACATTTTTTAATGTGATTCGTTCAATGGAAAGTGGAGCAGATTTGCTCACACTTGTTTTGATGTCTTTCAGATATACATTTGCAGCAATGTGGTGGAAGCTCGACATCAGGTTATTGAACTGGCTCGGGAGCTGGGTTTTGTTCCTGTTGACATGGGAACATTGTCTTCGGCAAAGGAGATAGAAAATATACCTCTACATCTCTTTACCCACTGGAGAGGACCAGTGCTTCTGTCGATTGGCCTAGCCATTTTCTTCTATATATACTCTTTCATCCGTGATATTGTGCACCCCTATATGAAAAACAAACAAAGTGACTTCTATAAAATTCCAATTGAAATAGTGAACAAGACTTTGCCTGTTGTTGCTATTACCCTTCTCTCGCTCGTGTACTTGGCTGGATTGCTAGCAGCTGGTTTCCAGTTGAATTCTGGAACTAAGTATCGCCGGTTTCCTGTCTGGTTGGAACACTGGCTGCAGTGTCGGAAACAGCTTGGACTCTTGAGTTTCTTTTTTGCTTCTCTTCATGCAGTCTACAGCCTTTGCCTTCCAATGCGACGTTCAGAACGATATTTCTACCTCAACATGGCTTATCAGCAGGTAATAAAAACAAATACATTTGAACCTTACTTCATTAGAAAATTATTCTGAGATTGTTAACATGCTACCATTTGCATGGCCACTGATTGACCACTCTAAGATATAGGATGAGACATTTATATAATTTCACACCCCACTGCCACACTGACATGGGTAGGGTGGGAGGAGTGGTGTTGGTTTGGGGGATTTGTTTTCAGATAGCAAATCATAGATCATAGAATCATCAAGCATGAAAAAAGGCAATTTGGCCCAACTCGTCCATGCTGACCAATAAGTACTTAGTCCATAAACCTCTGCACCTAAATTCAAAAGTTTATCCAGACATTTCTTAAATGCTATTTACAACACAGCTTAAACCATGTAGTTTCCACAATCTGGATGGAAAAGGTCCCCTCAAATTCCATCTAAACCTCAGTCCTTGCCCAAAATCAATATCCTCTAGTTTTATTTTCCTCTGACGTGGGGAATAGTTTCCTGCAGTCTATCTTGTCTGTATCCCTCATAATTTTCATTCATTTCAGTGCCTTACCATTCGGTGTGAGCGATCATGTCTCTCCATCCATCATGATCTCTAACCGTTCAAATTGTAGTTGTTGCCTCCCCTTTAGGGAAGGCTCCATCTTTGAAATGAGACCATAGTCAATGTTGAGTTCATAATAATACAAGGGAAAAATACTGAAGTGGTTTCCCGTTGCCTTCTTCAGTTGCATACTGAACTTCAGTGTCCATACTGAACTGGTAACCCTGGCCATTGATCAGCAGATTCATCTGCCCAGTGTTTAGTTTTACAACCATAAATTCCAATTTGTATAACCTGCTTGTAAAAACCATCCACCATCTGCAATCCATGGTTTCACATGGCCTTGATCAGGAGGCTAAACTGGTACTACACCCTGCCCAAGGGTGACCTGTAGGCTATCGAATGGAAGGAGCACCTTTTGCTGAGTAATGGTAATTTTATATCCCTCAATTATGTCCCTCTTAATCTCCTCTGCTCCAGCGAGAACAGACATAGTTTCTCAATCTCTCCTCATCACCAAATCGCTGCATCCTAGGCAACATCCCAAGTGACTCCTCTTCACCCTCTCCAGAATTATCACATCCTTCTTGGAGCATAATGACCAGAACTGCAGTAAGTTCTTCAGCTGAGGTCTGATCACTGTTTTCTAAATTGGAGCATAACCTTCCTACTTCTGTATTCAGTCCCCCAACTAATGAAGGCCTGCCTAACCACATTTTATACCTGTCTAACTCATGGTGTTCAAGTCACTCTAATTATACTTCCTGTAAACTATAAATTCTCCAAGGAGCTAATCAAGAATTCTACAATATGTGCACAGGGTTAACATTTTAATTTTGCTTTTGTATGATCGTCAAGTTGGAGCATTTTCTTTTGTCAGGAGAGAGGAATTATAGTTTTTCCTTTCAGGGTGCCAGTGACAGTTAACCATCGAACTATTTCATAGCTGGAGGCAAAATAAAGTTTGTTGCACTCCAGTTCCAATAACCTGCTTCAACTCATCCTTAACACATTTGTTGTTTCCCACAGCACTCTTTGTCCTTGAATAAATTTGCAATTAGTTCTAAATGTTCTTGTTTTGAATACATGCAAGGTAATAAGCTCCAACTATGTCATCCATTTTTCATGGATGAAGGGAACAGAAAGAGATGAAACTCACTTTTACCTTTCACTGCCTCTCAACCGATTTGTTGCATTCATAATTTCTTCAGTTAAACATTGGAGTGCTTGATTTAATTGTTTTTTTTTGTCATTCTGAGCATCTTGTCAATGGCAGCAAATCTTATTTGTAACTTTGATTTTCTTTATAGGTACATGTCAATATTGAAAACTCCTGGAATGAAGAGGAGGTATGGAGAATGGAAATGTACATATCTTTTGGAATAATGAGTCTGGGTTTATTGTCACTGCTCGCAGTTACATCAATACCTTCAGTCGGTAATTCAATGAACTGGAGGGAGTTCAGCTTTATTCACGTAGGTTTCTCCTTCATTTCATTTATTAATATTGTGCAACATTTGGTACTCTGAGATGCGTTAGGTTATTTTTAGATTGATGTATTTAATTGGAACTAGGTTAAAATGCAAACATGTCCTCGGAGGTTCTAAAAAACTTCTATTAGATGCAATCAAGAATTCATTCTTATCACAGTCTAAAGCCAATAACAAAATTAGACATAACCACCACATGAGAGGAATAAAAAAAAATTGAAACATTATATGAGTCTCCCTTCACCAAATTACCTGTCACATAGAAACAACTGATCTGCTGATTTCCTCCAACATTTCTCTTTTTAGAAATAATTGTCCATAATATATGGTTGGATCATTATCAAGTAGTTCTTATGAAGTTAAGGTGCCAACTTCACATTGGAAGTACTACTATCTTTGTAACTGATACCATGACAATGACATACCTTGCACTCAGGAGAAAGGAAGGGAAGGAGTGGGGGGGGGAGGGGGTGGGATTGAGAGGATAAATGGTTAGAATCTTTTTCTGAGGGAAAAGGTTGGGGGGGGGGGGGTAGTTTAAAGGATATGTGCTGGTGTTGTAGTCGGTGCCTGGAACGGGTTGCCAAAAGTGATAGTGGAAGCAAATTAAATAGTATTTTTAAGACTGATGAATATGCAGAGAATAGAGGGATATGTAACATCATCAAGCAGTAGAGATTTAGTTTAAATTGGGCATCATGTTTTGTGCAGACATTCTGGGCAGAAGGGGCCGGTTCCTATCCTGTACTGTTCTGGCTTCGATCATTTTGGCTAATTCTTTATAGGAAAAAGATAGAAACAAGCAAATGTCTTTCTGTCTGATTGCAGTTTCCATAAATGAAGGGTCTGAGTAACTGTACACTCAGTCACGTCTCTTTTTCTCTTTGTGGCCCCATCCATGATTAAAAAGGGCTAAAATGTCATAAATATGCAACAGTTTTAGCAACTACTGTGACTCTAACAGACTAGAGAACAATTGTGAGCTGAATAGATAATAGGACTTCAAAGATGGGCAAGGGATCAAAACTTGTGAAAAGCATGGTGATCGCCTCCCTCTCATTTTGGTCTTCAGGCCACACTATTGACCATCTCCTCGTAACCATCTGGAATGGTGAAAGCTTGGATGTCTATCTTGTCAGCATGAATATGTTTTAAATAACTAAATGTCCCTTTCTCAGCCTTCATTAAATTGATGATTTCCCAAACATTGGATTCTCTACCAGTGAGAAAATAACTGACATTCAAGTACTAAAGAGGCACAATGTGATATAAATAGCATGAATGGAACTTGTATTACTATTGTATCTAGAACTAATTAAATACCACATTTACTTTGGAGTCTCAATTCAAAGTGTAGCATAAAACTCAGGATCCAATCAATGCAGCATTTTGGAAAAAATTACTTCTTGAAGTCTAATGCACTGGAATTTTTAGTAATGTTTCCTCTTTGTTGGACTCAAGTCATATATGGGAGTGGAACTATTTCTGGTAATTGTTATTAAAATATTCAAAATTTCAATCATCACAGCAAGTAGTTGTTACAATTGGGGAAAAACTATGGGTGATTTTTATCATATTAAGGAATGGAATGATGTAACTAAGTATATTTTTCTTTACTCTTCTAGTCTACACTTGGTTTTATGGCTCTCCTGATCAGCACTTTTCATGTCCTGATTTATGGATGGAAACGAGGCTTTGAGGAGCAGTATTACAGGTTTTACACACCACCAAATTTTGTATTAGCTCTAATTTTACCTTTTATAGTTATCCTTGGGAAAGTTATATTGCTGCTTCCATGCATTAAGAGGAGACTGAGAAATATACGCAAGGGTTGGGAAAAGAGTCAATTCATAGACGACACTTCAACTATAAATCTTCAAGCATCTGCAGAAAGTGTTACTGTTATGTGAGATTTTTCCAGAAATTGATTTCCCTTTAAACCATTGAAAGTTATGAACAAACTGCAGTTTTAACTTTCATTTAATTAGGTTGTAAATTATGGACAAAGCATTTTAGAAGTTCCAATTCCTTGTATTGCTTTGTTGTTTAATGATAAGAGTGGCTATTGTATGTAATGGTGAACTGTTGTAGGTAAAATGAACTAAACAGTTTTGGTTATAAATTCTATCTATTCTATATCTGCCATACTTTAAAATTAACTGACACTACAAGCAATGATTTTAACATGGAAACTCTTTCATCAATTTGATGTCCAGGTTCTGTAAGAAGAACCTATTAAATGTTCATGCCTGCCATCAGACAATGAATGATGCATTTTCTGTATCTAATATTGCCAGGACTACTGCTATGGAATCTTGACACCAGACATCTAAGATTTTCCAATATGTATGTAGAATAACACACATTTAATAATATTTAAAATAGCTGAAAAAAATGGACTCTGCTCTCTGAAGGCTTATGGTTGTACAGCACTGCAGATAAAGGGGATATTTAGCTTTCGGCTCAATCTGTGTTGGCATTTGCTTTTTCAAAATTCTGAAAAATTGGGAAACAATTTCACTAAATATTAAAATGCTTACATTCAAAATTACAGTACAACTCCAATTATCCAAAATCAGATTCTCTGAAATCCTCATTTACCCAAAATTTTTTTTGGTGCCAAACTGATCAGGGATTTCGGGCTCTCAGCGGCAGCAGCAGGAGCAGACCTTGGGCTCCTGGCGGTGGTGACAGCAGCGGACCTCAGGCTCCTGGAAGCAGCAGCAGTGGCCCTCAGGTACCCCGCAGCAGCAGTCCTTGGGCTCTTGGCACCTGTTTTGGAGGGGCACATATTGGGCTCCTGGCATGAGTGGGGCCTCGGTGGAGAGGTATTGGTGAGCGGCGGTAGCCAGCATTTTTTGATGAGAATTAAATATTATTTTAATGTTTAAAAAGTGTTACTTTGTTGCTTGTTTTTTTTAAACACTGTTACAAGTAATTTGCTGTTGCTACTGGGCTGTTTTTTAAAAAAAAGATGACCGGTTCTCCGAAAAAAAAAAAACATTTATCTAAAATGGGCCCGGTCCCAGATAATTGAGGTTGTACTGTACTATAATGATCAGTTAAGACATTTTTGCAATGAAATATTAATGCAATCAAAATAATGAAATACATTGCTTATTCTTTCATATTTTTTGGAAATTAAATTTGTTGCTTTCAGTGGAATAAGAGTAAAATATCACTAAAAATTATAAATTTACATTTGGTGCAAAAAACTTGCCTAAGTTTTCCAATAAGTTAAAACAATGCTGGAGAAACTCAGCAGGTCAAACAATGTTCTTTATATAGCTAAGATAAAGATACACAACCAATGTTTCAGGCTTGAGCCCTTCATCAATGTATGACCAAAATATAGGAAGGCACCTAAACAAAATGGTAAATGGTACTAGTAAATGATAGTTATTGTTTATCAAGGTTTTATCACTGCATTATTGAAGCAAGCTAATCCCAAACTTTAATACAGCTAAATTTTGCATGTTCTTCACTTGTGTAGTTGTTTTTATTCAAGTATAACAGTCTGCGGTTTCGTACTATTTTTCATTGTGTATAAGTCTTGTAATTTCTTTTTGAGTAGAATAATAATAGATACCACAATAAAGATTACTTTGTTTCAAACATTTTTTGTTTGTTAATGTACTTTACTATGTTCTAAAGAATCTGCATTGTATTCTTTTTCACTAGGTAATGAGATAGGTAGAGTAAATGATGTAATAGTCAGAGACCATCTGGGAAATAGCGATCATAGTATGATTGAATTTCTCATTCAGATGGAAGGGGAAATAGTTAGATCTAAAACTAATATATTATGCTTAAACAGGGGTGACTACCATAGGATGAGGGAGGAATTGGGCAGAGTGAACTGGGAGCACAGGCTAATTGATGAAACGGTTGAGGAACAGTGGAAGATTTTCAAAGAAATATTTTGTAATGCTCAACAAAAATATATTCCGGTCAGGAAAAAGGGCAGCAAGGGAGGGAAAAATCAACCGTGGTTAACAAAGGAAATAAAGGAGAGTATAAAATTGAAAGCGCAGGTGTACAAAGCTGCAAAGAGCAGTGGGAAACTGGAAGATTGGGAAAACTTTAAGAGAAAACAAGGGGTTACAAAGCGGGTAATAAGAAATGGGAAAAAGGATTATGAAAGTAAATTGGCACAAAACATTAAAAACAGAAAGCAAAAAATTTTATAAATATATAAAACGGAAGAGGGTGGCCAGAGTTAACATAGGACCCTTGGAGGATGAGAAAGGAAAACTGGTAGCAAAAAATGAGGAAATGGGCGAGGCATTCAACAAATATTTTGTGTCAGTCTTCACAGTGGAAGACACGTCCAGCGTGCCCAAGTGCGGAGTTAAGGATGCGAATGTTGGGGAAGGCCTTGATAAAATAGTTGTTACAAAGGAAGTAGTGATGGAGAAACTAATGGGACTAAAGCCAGACAAATCACCTGATCCTGATGATATGCATCCAAGGGTTCTGAAGGAAATGGCAGAAGTTATAGTTGATGCATTGGTGGTCATATACCAAAATTCCTTGGATGCTGGGCAGGTCCTGGCAGACTGGAAGACAGCAAATGTCACTCCACTTTTTAAGAAGGGATGTAGGCAGAAGACGGGAAATTATCGGCCAATTAGCTTGATGTCTGTAGTTGGAAAAATGCTTGAAGCCGTCATTAAAGATGAAATAGTGAAACTTTTGGAACGTAAGGGTTCAATCAGGCAGACGCAGCATGGTTTTAGAAAGGGAAGATCTTGTTTGACAAACTTGTTAGGATTCTTTGAGGATATAATGGGTGCGGTGGATAGAGGGGAACAGGTTGATGTTGTATATTTGGATTTCCAGAAAGTGTTTGATAAGGTGCTGCACAAGAGACTTATCAGTAAGTAACAGGAAAGTGGAGTCCGGGCAAGTATATTGGCCTGGATTGAAAATTGGTTGTCTGACAGGAGGCAGAGAGTCGGGATAAATGGGAGTTTTTCAGGTTGGCAGAGAGTGGTAAGTGGGGTGCTGCAGGGGTCAATGTTAGGCCGACAGCTGTTCATCATTTACATTGATGACTTGGAGGAGGGGACAAACTGTGGTGTAGCCAAGTTTGCGGATGACACCAAATTGAGTGGAAGAGCAAATTGTAATGAGGATGTGGAGAGTCTGCGGAGGGATATAGTTAAGCTGGATGAGTGGGTAAAGGTCTGGCAAATGGAGTACAATGTTAGTAAGTGTGAGGTTATCCACTTTGGCAAGAAAAATAAAAGAGCTGAATATTATTTAAAGGGTGAAAAACTTCAGCATGCTGTTGTGCAGAGGGTCTTGGGAGTACTTGTGCATGAATCACAAAATGTTAGGTTGCAGGTGCAGCAGGTTATTAAGAAGGCAAATGGAATGTTGGCCTTCATCGCTAGAGGAATTGAATTCAGGAGTAGGGAGGTAATGTTGCAACTGTATAAGGTACTGGTGAGACCGCACCTGGATTACTGTGTCCAGTTCTGGTCTCCATATTTGAGGAAAGACATACTGGCTTTGGAGATGGTCCAGAGGAGGTTTACTAGGTTGATCCCTGGGATGAAGGGGTTGACTTATGATGAAAGATTAAATCATCTAGGATTGTATTCGCTCGAGTTCAGAAGAATGAGAGGAGATCTTATAGAAACATATAGGATTATGAAGGGTATGGATAGGATAGATGTAGGAAGGTTTTTTGAGCTGGCTGGGGAAACTAAAATGAGAGGACACAGTCTCAAGATTCGGGGAAGTAGATTTAGGACAGAGATGAGGAAAAATAGTTTTTCCCTGAGAGTAGTGAATGTTTGGAATTCTCTAACCAGGGAAGTGGTTGAGGCTGCCTCATTAAACATATTTAAAATTCAGTTAGATAAATTTTTACATGATAGAGGAATTAGGGGATATGGGGAGAAGGCAGGTAGGTGGAGTTAGGTCATAAATTAGATCAGCCATGATCGTATTGAACGGCGGAGCAGGCTCAATGGGCCATTTTTGGCCTAATCCTGTTCCTACTTCCTATGTTCCTAGGTACCTAAATGACAAATTTCACATAATCGCTGTGCAGTAAAATGTCAATAATTTGGTATCCAATCATTTGAAAATCTTGGTGGTTCAGTGTCTGGCTCACTTGATAGTCTGGAATTTTCACCAGAGGTCCAAAATACAAGCGGGGTGAGCAGATGGAACTGGTATCCAGAATGAAGCAGGGGTCAGGGTTGGAACTGTGGGCTGGGTACGTGGCCAGAACTGGTATTGGGGTCCACAACATCAGGGGTCAGGAATGAAGGTGGATTTGGATTCCAAACTGGGATCTAGGGTACTTATATATTTAAATTCAATGGGTTCACTAGAAGGGTTTTGTTAAATATCACTGTGCAATTTGTAAAAAAAGAAATTAAATAAAAAAAAATTATGTACTAGATCAGCAGCAATAGAAATTCAGCAAGACAATGGTATCTTCAAAACATTTTTTTAATAATTATTCATAACACTTCTTACTTAACTCTAAACTTAACTCCACTCGAAAATAATTTCTTCAGAATTTAAAGTGGTCAGTTTTTTTGAAACAGATTCTTTAATTGTTGCTCAAAAGCAATTATGGGGTGGGTGTGAGGCATCAGACTTCTCAAAACTCACAAGATTCTTGTAGAATAGTTTTCAGAGAATTCTTTCTTCATACGAATGATTTCCCCCCTCTTGCATGGAGGTTTCAGTACTTGTTTTTTTTTCCATGATGATTTCACAAATTCAGGCAAGGATTAAATGAAGTGCCAGGTAGAAACGGACACAGCAGGACTGTCCACTCTCTCTTAGAGACAATCAGAAGTGGTCATTCTTTTTTGAAAGCCACTTATTCTGTGTTCTCCTTTGACCAGGAGTAACACGTAACATTACCTTTCTGTTTACTGTATCTTCAATCCTGTTATATTTACAGGATTTCCAAGCAACTTCTCTGCCCTCAAAATGCCTCTGTTTTCAGTAATATCTTCTCTCAAAATGGCTTTAACAATGTGGCATGAAATCATTGCTGTCTTTTTGAAGTTTATCTCTTCCAAAAGCCAATGTCTCCAATTTGTCTGCTGACCAACCAGCAAATGGCTTCCTTGTATATACTGCTGCCATCTAAGTTTCCATTCTAACAATATAGGTAAACAAGTAGAGTCTTTTGTTTAATTAGATGGCCTCCTTGAGCAAGCCTATTGTCCAAGATATTCCAATGAACAAACACTTCTAGTTTTATTGGAGTTGCTTACCAGACTTTGTGACTCTGAAAATGGTTTCTGCGTATAACAGCCTGTGTCTGTGAGTGTCCCTCTGTCCACACATAAAATAACTAAAAATATATATATTATAACTAAGGATTAATAATAACATAATTCTGTCACAGTATTGCCTAAAAAATCTGCTGGATCAGCATTATAAAAATTCCAGGGCTACAGTACAGGTACTATAATTTTACTGTTGTTCCTGTAATGAAATTCACCAAGACAATGGTATCTTTAAAACTATATTTATTAATAACTATTAATAATATAAAATCTTACTTAATTCTAAACTTAACCCCCCCCCCCAACTGTGCACAATATATGTATGTGTGTGGATCACCCAAACCATTACAGCTTCTGAAAAGTCAGATTCAAAGTTCAGTCTTAGAAATTTTGTATTGAAATTTAGAACTTTTAAAACTGTTATTGAAAAGTAATTGTGTAGTTGAGACACCAAGTCATCAGATCTCAAAACACATGGATTCTTGTCAAGTTGCTTTCAGAGAAGTGTTTCTTCATATGAATGATTTTTCAAAATTCCCCTCTCTTGCATAGAGGTTACGGAACTTGTGATTTCTACGATGTTTTCACAAACCCAGATAAGGGTTAAATGAAATAATTATGATACAACAGCAAGAATGATCCTGCTTTCCAGATATGGGTTAATCACAAGTGACCATTACAATAGCCACAACAGCCCTGCTCTCTCTCTCTCTCTCTCTCTCTTAACAAAGAAATCAAAATGACCATCCTCTCTGAACCCACTCCAATTCTGGTTCATAATATAAAATGCTCTTTCAAGTGTCTCTAATCACATGACTGCTTTGATCACTACTGGCCCTACAGTTTCATTTTCACAAAAAAAAATGAGTCAACAAGCAGATGGTCTTTTTGTTTGAACAGGTGCCTCTCTCAGCATACTCCATTGTCTCAGAATTTCAATTGAACACTAACTCTTGTTTTATGACTGCTCCTGATCCAGACAAACATTCTCCAGAATGTGTTTTATCTGCATATGTGTCCCTGCCCATTCCACAAAGTAATTTTACAAAATGTGTGTGTGTTATATACAAGTCTGTAACAGTTCCTAATGCATATTTTGTCTTGTAATTGCTGTATCCTTAAAATCATTGCAGAAACTTGGCAGTACAGCACAGCTAGTAATCCCTCCCCAACTCCATGGAACATAAAACTAAATTGTTTTCTTCCTTTCCTAGTTCTGGAGATGGGACTTTTGATGTGAAATGTAAACCCTTTCTAAAGAAGCTGCCTTGCCTTTTGAGTCTTTTCAGATTTTGCAGCAACCCTGTACCTTACAAAATAAGAAATAGTATTACTGTGAAGAAGTCAAAATATGAGCAATGTTAAATTGTGAATAATGTTTCTAACATTTTCAGTTTTTATTTCAAATTTAAAAGTTATTCAAAAGCTAATTAATTTGTAAAAAGTTATGTAATGCAAAATTTGTCATAAATAATGGTGATAACCATGGCACAAACCATTAAAAATAAACCAGAAAATCCTAGAAATGTACCTGTCAATATTTCAGCACAGCTCCTAAATTGCATTTATGCAAAATAACATTGTTCCGCTATCAACCATCCTGAAAGAGCAAAACAAATGCAATCCTGTTAGCCTACTTTCAGTCATCAGCAAAGTGACTGAAATGGTTGTCAACAGCATACAACTATCTCTCACTTTCATACCCAATTACACCCTTATCCAAAATGGACAAAAAAATTGAATTCCAGAAGCAAAGTGAAATTCTGACCTACAACATAAAGTATCTTTTGACACAATTGACATCAAGGTTCCCAAATTAAAATGAGTGACTTCCACATTAGTCAGGGACATAATTAACACAAAAAAAAATGATCACAATTTTTAGAGCCAAAACATCTCAGTCCAAGATCACTGGGGAAAGTGATCCTTCATGTAAGTTGAATGATGCAACTATAGCTTTTCATCATTAACCTTCCTTGCATTAGAAGATGCTGATCTTGATTAGAAAACGTAAATGGTTTCTAACAACTCAGATAATAATCCTATCCATGCCTTCAGGAATTGAATCATTATAGGTAAGAAACATTGATGTCACAAAAGTGCCAGGCAGCATTCATCTCTAAAAAGATGGTCATCTAATGATGATCACAAAATAATCAGCTCTTAAGAAAGTAGAGCAGTCCTGAATTCATGCAACAACAAAAAAGAGAATAGAGACATAGGCTAAGGAATACTTGCACTGACTGATTTTAACAAGTGTAATGGATCCAGAGAACCCCAAGACCCAGCAGCAATAGAAATTCACCATGACAAATGGTTACTTAAACAAAAGTTGCTTTTAATTATCTTCAACATAAAAACAGGATCAAATTTTAACTTAACCCCCTTCTAATTCTAAGTGTATATAATGTGTATATGTTCAGGAAAGTTCTTTGATTCACAGTCCAATCTCATTTCTCACTCCTCCAAGTTCACCGGTATCAGGCAATTCTTATAGTGTGCACAGAATTTAAATATTTATGAATTTTCACCAAGCTCTGATGCTTAAAGGTAAATGGTTACCACTTAGGAAGGTTCTCGTTGTTCCAGAGAGAAATTTGTTGCTCAATGGACACACACAAACTGATTTCCCATGATCAGCGCTTCAGTGACTTGTCGAAGAAACTTGTCTCATCATGGGTTTTCTAACTGATAACCTCTTCTTCAGGTCCCATAGAGTTCCTCTTGTTTCCCTTATTACAGGTGAAACACTCTAGCCAGCCATTTCCTCTAGTTAGGACCACAAGAGTGTTTCAACAGGCTGAACTCAGAACTCACAATGGGGTTTTAACAAGCCAGCTTACCAGCTTGTCATGTTGCAGCCTCCAATAGACAATAGACAATAGGAGCTGAAGTAGGCCATTTGGCCCATCGGGCCAGCACCGCCATTTTAGATCATGGCTGATCATTACCATCAGTACCCCTTTCCAGCCTTATCCCCATAACCCTTAACTCCGTTACCCACAAGAGTCCTATCTAACTCTCTTTTGAACATAGTCAGCGAATCCGCCTCTACCACCCTCTGTGGCAGAGCATTCCACAGATTCACACTTCTCTGGGTAAAAAAATGCTTTCTCATCTCCGTCCTAAAGGGCCTACCCTGTATTCTTAAACTATGCCCTCTAGTCCTCGTCTCCCCCATCATTGGGAACAAGTAATCAGACTTCACCTTGTCTATCCCCCTGATGATTTTGTATACCTCAATCATGTCCCCCCTCATTCTTCTAAACTCCAATGGATACAAGTCCAGTTTTTCTAGCCTTGCTGCATATGACAACCCTGCCATCCCTGGAACTAACCTTGTAAATCTGCGCTGCACACCCTCTATAGCTAGTATGTCCTTCCTCAAGTTTGGAGACCAGAACTGGACGCAATACTCCAGGTGGGGTCTCACCAGGGCCCTGTATAACTGCAGAAGGGCGTCTCTGTTCCTATAATCCAATCCCCTCTTTATGAAAGCCAACATTCCATTTGCCTTCTTCACAGCTTTCTCAACCTGCATGCTAGCCTTCAGTGACCGGTGAACAAGTACACCCAGATCCATTTGCACTTCCTCACTCCCTAGCTTGTCTCCATTTAAATAATACTCAGCTTTCCTATTACTTCCCCCAAAATGAATAACCTCACATTTGTTCACATTGAAATTCATCTTCCATTTAGCCGCCCACTCCTCCAGCCTGTCCAAGTCCCTCTGCATTTTCCTTACATCCTCCTCACACCCCACACCGCCACCCAGTTTAGTGTCATCTGCAAATTTGCTCATGTTATTTATAATCCCCTCATCCAAATCATTAACATAAATTACAAACAAATGAGGACCCAACACCGATCCCTGAGGCACTCCACTCGTCACATCCTGCCATTCTGAAAAAGACCCATTTACTCCAACCCTTTGTTTCCTATCTCTTAACCAATTTCCTATCCATGTCAGCACCTTACCTCCAATACCATGCTCCCTGATCTTGCCCACTAGACTCCCGTGCGGTACCTTATCAAAGGCCTTCTGGAAGCCAATGCAGAACTCAAACTAAATTCTCTCTCTCTCTCCCTCTTTCAAAACAGTCCCATTGTCTTTTGCAAAGCCACTGGTGCCTGCATGACTGGTTTCAGCCAAGCTCTTGCATTTTAAATGATATGTGAAGTGTTACCCTGTTCGTGGTGACCTACACTAAATGCCTCCATAATCTATTGCTTTTAAAAACATATATATATATATATAAAATATAATATAAACCGTCACACTTTCCCCACAAATGAATTTTAACTCTCGAGTTAAAATTCAGTTATAACTAAACTGACTTTATAGTCATTACATTGATAATACACAATATATATAACATGTTATAACAAAATATCCCAATCTTGTGAGTTTATATTTCTTTATATGACAAATTTTAACATCTTGACAATAATCTGCCATTACATTCTTTGTACCTTTGATATGGTTAATTTGCAGGTTATATTCTTGTAATATTAAACTCCTGTTTAACAATCTTTTTTTATTCTTCATTTTATTCAAAAACACCAGAGGGTTGTGGTCAGTAAATATCACAACTGGTTCATGAGAGGTACCGAGATATACATTGAAATTCTGCAGAGCAAGTATTATAGACAACAGTTACTTCTCAATAGTGGAAGAGTTTCTTTGATGAACATGGAAATTTTTTTGAAAAGTAGGCAACTGGATAGTCAATTTCATCAAAAGCTTCATCTGCTGCCCTCTCACTGGTATCCACTGCTAAAGAAAATGGTCTGTCAAAATCAGGAGGTTTTAAAACAGAGTAATGGCATAGCATCTCCTTTAAATTTTGTAAACCTGACAAACTTTCGTCCACACAAATGTCTCCCTTTTCTTCAAAAGGTTGGTTAAAGGAAGAGCAACTTCCTATAATATCCTGCCATTCCTAAAAATCTCTTAACTTCTTTCTTACCATTGCGTACAGGAAATTCAGAAATTGCATTCACCTTAGCTTGAATAGGTGCAACTTTGCCTTGACCAACTACGTAACCTAAGTCTGTCACAGTATTATGTCCAAATTCACTTTTAGCTAAATTGGATAATCTTGCAAACAATTTGTCCAATTCCCTCAGATGTTCTTCCCATGTGTCACTTTTTGTGACAAGTCATCAATATAAGCATCTGTGTGTGTCAAATATTGGATTACCGAATTAATCATCCTTTGGAATGTTGCAGGGGCATTTTTCATGCCAAAAGGTAACACTATATTCATGTCACAAATGCAGAAATAAACCTTCCTCTCTCAGTTAGAGGCACACACCAGTAACCCTTCAACAAATCCACTTTAGTAAGAAATTCAGCTTTCCCAATTTTATCAATACAATCATCAATTCTAGGAATAGGAGAAGCCTCCACAATCTATCTCTCTTAAAAACATATTTATATATAATATAAAATATAATATAACCCATCACACAAGAAATAATCTAATCACACTCTTGATGTTTAGTGGCATTACAAGTTTATTGGGGTAGTAAACAGAAAGTTCCTACTAACCAGAACTTTAATTTGGCCAGCTTCATAAGAATACAAGAGTAAATTCTGTAATAAATGACTCATCATTCATCAAAATTAGTTCCCCATCTATAAGACACAAGTCAGTAGCATGATGGAATATTCTCCATTTGCCTTGGAATTTGTAGGCATGCATCTTAATCCCATCAAAACATTCCCCTTGATGAGCACACATTCTTCACCATGTTTGTTTCCACAAATGCCAGTGTGATGTAGCTGCAATGTTATAAACACACCATTTGCTTTTAAATGTTTTTCCTGTTAAACAAAGACAGTGGGGAAAAGGGACACCACCATTCCTGAAGTTTCCCTGTAAATCACATGAAATCTGCATTAATAAGCTACTGCCACCATCATGCAGGCAATTAATTATGGATTATAATTCCTGGCACTGCAAGTAGTACTAACATCCTGTGGAAGAAGAACAAAATTTGCAGTTCAGAAGAGAAAATAAAGGTTTATTAACATTTTTACTCTGAAGTAACAAAGAACAAATTTGTGCACGTATTATAGTTAATTTACGCACTGTTTTGTATACATTTCCCATTAGATTACTAAGAACAACTAAACTTGAATCACAAATTAAACAGATGAGTCCAAAATCAATGATTACCTGTGTTAAAACGGACTATTAAATCTGCTTCCCAGATGAATTGCTTTTCTGTGCTTTTATTGTCTTGGTTGTGCTGTCTTGTTAAATTTTCTTCCATCTAATACATTGAAATATGAAATATTTGCTGTGTATAATGAATCAGTTTTGACTATCTTGAAAATTTAGAATGTGTTATGAATTCTACAAAAATTAGAGGCACTCAATGTATGGATTCCAATATTACCATAGCTTGTCACTGTTTTGGGGAGGGGAAGAATAAAAATTGGAGGTTATGACTAATTAATTTGATCTAAGGTTTGAAATAGACATTGTAATTTATTGCTTCAGGTGACTGGGAGAAAAATAATCAAGATCATAATTACTTTTTTTCAAGGAGATTCTTTGATTATTTTAATGTTTTTCATGTTGAACAAAAAAATGCCAGGCTAAAGATTTTGGATATTCATGTGCTCTGACTTTGGCACAAACACTAAAAATAGTGTCTTCTAGAGAAATAACCCATCCTGATTAAAAATAGGACATGTCAATATATACAACAGAGCAATCACATTTGTGAAAAAAGTTTGTTTTGGATGTATATCTTTTTTCAGTGCGTTTCTGAGTCAGATTGTTCGGCATGGACTTATGAGCCTCTTTTCCTCCTGTATAATTCTGATCACTCAAAATGGAGAAGGAGCATTCAGAAAGTTTAGAACATTATGTTCATATGTTGGGAGCAAACAGTAGCCCAATGTAAGAGTGGAAGGAGTGTATCTCACTAACTGCCTGTCTGTTCATCCCATCAAGCTGCATCGGCTCCATCTGTGAGACTGCCTGCAGGAGCCTCATTAGGCTTGATTGTCATCTTGAACTCACAGAACTGGAGTGGAAGCATTCTCAATCCTGAGGAACCAAACAGGAAAAAAGTTCCCGATAAATTAATAGAAGTTCAAATAACAAGATAACAAAAATACAAAGCAGATAAAACATTGAGATATTGGTTATGGTGCAAGTCAACTCCTGTCTCAGGAAGGACCTGGACTCACTTCAGTTATCATCAGCGGATGGCATTTCGCTGGCCCTCCACTCTGTGTGAAATCATTAGGAACACAAGAACACCCACATCAGGCTGTTTATTAATTCACAGCTTGGCATTTCACATCATCATACAAGCAAAAGTTACAATCAAATTCAATAATATGGTTTTCTGTTCATCCCCTTGTAACTGGACCCTCAAATTCTTCATTGGTACACCCGAATTAATGCAAATTGCTTGTTAACCAGCAACAACGGGCACTCAAAGCATAGTTCCCTGCACTAATCCCTCAACACCATGCCTAAATGGCCAAGTTTGACTCCAAAGCAATCTTTACGTACATTTGCTAATGACCCTGCAGTTATTGGCCTAATACTGGGAAATTATGTTTTAGAATATAGGATGAAGATAGAGAATCTGGTTCAGTGGTACCAGAGTAACAATCTTGCTCTCAGCCACAGCAAGGAACCTATTGTGGACTTTAGAAAGGAACGACCAAGGCACAATTACAGGTCAGTGGTGGAGAAGGTTAGTCCCTCAAGTTCCTGGGACTCTATATTATTTGACAACCACTCCTGGAACCTGCACATCTTGGCCACAGCTAAGAAGGCACACCAACATTTTCTAAGAAGTCTGAGGAGATTTTGCATTTTGTTGAATACTCTATCAGACATCCACATGTGAACTGGTGTGGTCTGGTAACTTGAGTGCCCAGGAACACAGAAGGCTGCGGAAAGTAGAAAACCTACCCATCAAAGGCCCTGACCTCTCAACCACTGATGACATCTATATGAGACACTGCCTCAAGAATACAGCCACCATGCTTTTACAACACCAGCCACCCAGGTTCAAATCCAGCACTTATTTGTAAGGAGCATGTTTGTTCTCCGTGTCCACGTGGGTTTCCTTTGAGTACTGCAGTTTATTCCCACGTTCCAAAGATGTTTGGGGTTAGTAAGTTAATTGGTCACATGGATGTATTTGGGCGGCACAGTTTTGTGGGTCAGAAGAGCCTGTTACTGTGCTGTCTCTCTAAATTTATAAAAATGAACATCATAAAGGATCTCTACCTCTTCGCTCACAATCTCTTTTCATTGTTACCATCAGGCCTGAAGTCCAGTACCTCCAGGTTCAAAAACAGTTTTGATCCAGCAGCTATTAGGTTCTTGAACCTCTTCTACTACCTTATGCACCCTTCTGTGTTTCTGGGCATTCGAACTACTAAATCAAGTTGTGATGCAACCAATCAAGATATTTTCCACAGTATACCTGTGGAAGGTTGCGAAAGAATTCAACGTCATGTTATACTTTCTCAGAATTCCTACAAAGTAGTTTGGTGTGCCTTCTTCAGTTACCTCGACATTCAAGCTCTAGGAAAGTCTTTGCATATATGCCATGTTCTCCACCACCATCCCATCAGTGCTCCCTCAGCCCTCCCATCCTAAAATGAACGATAAGCTCCTTAGTTTTCATGACGTTGAGTGCAAGATTGTTGTTCTGGCGCCACTCAACCAGATTCTAGATCTCTACCCTGTGTTTGAACCCATCATTTCCACTTACCTGGCTAACAACTTAGTGTTTGCATCGGAGCTCAACTGCTTCTATTTCCTGAGTGTACAGAGAATAGAAGCAGGTGAGTAAGCATGGAGTTGATGTACTCTATAACCAACCTCTCAAGGCACTTCATCATGGTAGATGCAAGTGCCACCAGCTATTGAGGGAGGTCATCTGGCTCTTCTTGGGTGCTGGTAGTAGATAGTAGGGGCAGATGAAGCGAGAGGTTGAAAATGTCTGCAAAACTCTAGTCAGTGGTTTTGCACAGTTTTTAAGGACACAACCAGGTACACTGGGCTGGATGCTGAAGGTTCTGTTTACGTCAGCCTCAGAAACTGAGAGCACAGTGTCACCAGAGTATACTCACCTGTCCACAATGATGGGACAGAGGTGGAAAGGGTCAGTCCCTTCAAGTACCTGTACATACATAAATCAGAGGATCTTTCCTGGAACCAACACATCAAGGCAACCATGAAGAAAAGACACCAACACTTATACTTTCAAAGAAGATTGAGGAGATTTGGCATGTTATTGAATACTCTATCAAACTTTTACAGGTTTACTATGGAAAGTATATTGATTAATTGCATCATAGTCTGGTTCAGAAAAAAATCCCCATTATCTGGCACTCAATCAAGTGGAAACTCCAATAACTGGTAAAAAAAAATTTGAGGAAATAAATCATAAAATAAATAGTTTTAAATATGTTTAAATAAAAGTTTAAAATTGTAAAAGTAAATGCTCTCCGAAACAACACACAATCCCTTGAGAGCAAACATTCAGCCAGCAGAGCACCTGGTCATGCTCCATCTGCAGCAGCTGTTCGAATAAAGTTTCAATAAAGTTGTGTTTGAATAAAATGGCAGCGCCCAAGATGAAGAGCCAACCGATGTCCCTGCCGCTGGGGGATTTTCCCAAAGTCTCCCTATCCCTGCCTGATAAGCATCTTTACCTCTATTAGTAAGACTTTATCTGAAAACTTGGAAGGGGGGCGGGTGGTGCGGGCTTAATTATGATTAGCTAAGTGGCTCATGCAACAATGTGACAGCACCAGTGACCCAGCTTCACATTTAAAGTGAGGTGCACCGAGACCTGACCAAGTCAGTTGTATGGAGGTGAGTGGGTAGTCAGAGTGAGGAAAGTGCACCAAGGGCCTGACCAGGACAGTTTTGAGGAGGTGATTCTGGTTATGCTGAGGATCTGATCGGGACACCAGGTTGAAGAGCCGGTCAATGCTGCTCACCACTGAGGTGATTCTCCCACAGTATCTCCTATCCCTGTCAAGTCTTTATCTTTAGAATCAGAATTTATTATCATAAATAAGTCATGAAATTAGGTGTTTTGTGGCAGAATCATAGTGCAAACATTCATAACCATCTTACATTACCATTAATAAAAATATTAAAATAATAGTTCACGAAAAGTAAGGCAGTGTCTTTGGTTCATTGATTATTCAGGAATCTGATGGCAGGGGGGAAGAAGCTGTCCTTGTACCACTGAGTGCTCGTCTTTAGGCTCTTGTTCTTTTTTCGCTGATGGTAGCAGAGTGAAGAGGGCTTGGCCTGGGTAGTGAGGGTCTTTGAGGATAGAGGCTGTTTTTTAAAGACACTGGTTCATGTTGATTTCCTTGATGGAGTGAAGTCTGCTGTCTGTGATTTCAC
The DNA here is from genome assembly GCF_036971445.1 of Narcine bancroftii. Lineage (NCBI taxonomy): Eukaryota > Metazoa > Chordata > Chondrichthyes > Torpediniformes > Narcinidae > Narcine > Narcine bancroftii. The sequence goes on from NC_091469.1 coordinate 434,342,222, forward strand.
AAGCTGAGTTAACAACCCTCTGGAATTTATTCTTCTTCTGAGAAAGCAAGAAACCTAAAGTTGGTAAATTTGACATTGAATCTAGTAGGCTGCAATGGCAGAATTCAGATTCAGACATTCAGATTTATTGTCAGATTCCTTTTCCTGCGAGCAAGGCAGAACTACCACTTATTGTTAATGCAAAATAAAACTGTCCACAACGCACACATGTAAACAAAGATAGAACTATAAAAAAACTGAACGTAAACAAACTGCAATACAGAGGGAGTAAAAAAAATCAATAAAGTGCAAAAGTAAGAATCTTTAAAGCCCCTGATTGAGTTTGTGGTTGAGGTGTCTGATGGTGGAGGGGTAGCAGCTGTTCCTGAACCTGGTGATGCAAGTCTTTCCTGATGGCAGCAATGAAAACAGAGTATGTGTGGTTGGTGTGGATTCTTGATGATTGCTGCTACTCTCCAACGGCAGTGTTCCCTTTTAGATGTTCTCAAGGTTGAAGTCATCTTTTTTTTGCATCCAAATAACCATATAACCGTTTACAGCACAGAAACAGGCCAGTGTGGCCCTACTATTCTGTGCCGATCATCATCTCCCACCTAGTCCAGACGGGTTGAGTTCAGTGAACAAAAACTGATTTATTGCAGGCTGCCTGGCTGGTCTTATACTCCCAGCCCGGACCTGGCTGAGAACAGCACTGGGGGCCCCTGACGTCACCAGAGCGTCACTTGGGTCCCCAAGCGCGGGCTTCTGAGCCTGGGGCCGAGGTCGGGAGGAAACCCCCGACGGTGCCATTTTGGCTGGCTGCCCCACTGCGTGCGTGACAAGCGGGGCCGGTTCACCTGCCTAATGGCGTACCACCACACAGACCCCCCCAGAACCCACGCCAATGTCCTTTTTTGCCAGGCGGCCTTGCTTCTTGGGTTAGGCCACAACTACTGGTTCGGTGGGGTGGAGATGGGCTGGCTTTAACCTGTCCACCATACACAGTTCCCTCTTACCACCGACGTCCAGTGTAAAAGTTGATCCTGAAAGCTGGACGACTTTGTACAGCCCTTCGTATGATCATTGTAGAGGTGCTGAGGACGGGCCCCGCCTGATAAAAATGTACTCTGCAGAATACAGCTCGCTGGGGACGTAAGAGGCCCTTATGCCATGTTTAGGCGGCGGTGGGGGTGTGAAGGAGTCCAATTGGGCCCAGAGGCGGGGAAGGAGACCGTGCGATGACTGCTGGGGGTTGTGAGGTGCGTTGATGAACTCACCGCGTAGGGCTAGCGGTGCACCGTAGACCAGCTCGGCCGATGACGCCTGTAGATCTTCTTTGGGTGTCGAGTTGATGCCCAGGAGCACCCAAGGCAGCTCGTCCACCCAGTCGGGGTCGGTGAGGCGGGCGAAATGCCGATTTAAGGTGGTGGTGCAATCGCGCGACTAGCCCTTTGGCTTGTGGGTGATAGGCTGTGGTGTGATGTAGCTTGATCCCCAGCCTGTTGGCGAGCTGTGCCCAAAGTGTAGAGGTGAACCAGGCTCACTGGTGTGGAGGTTCGGGATGCCGAACCGGGCAACCCAATCATTCAAAAGCGCTCGGGAGCAGGAGTCCGTGGAGGCATCTGGCATCAAGGTTGCCTTGGGCCAACAAGTGGTGCAGTCTACCACTGTGAAAAGGTAACTAAACGGGTAAGGGTCCGACGATGTCCACATGTATGTGGCTAAACCGTTCCCGGAAGTGTTTGAAATCTTGTACATGCGCTCTGGTGTGCCTGTGTACCTTGGAAAGCTGGCAATGGGTGCAGGTTCTGGCCCAGTCCGCAATCTGCTTCCAAAGCCCATGCCAGACGAAATGTTCTGCCACCATATGGACCGTGGACCTGATAGAAGGGTGGGAAATGTCATGGATATGGTAGAAGACTTGCCTGTTCCACTGCTGGGGAACCACTGGTTGCGGGGTGCCCATGGAGACATCGCACAGGATGGTGCCCTCATTGTGAGGAGTCGGGAGGTCTTGGAACTGAGGGGCCGTGGTGGCAGTCCTGAAGGCCTGCGTCTCCTCGTCAGACTTCTGGTCCTGGTCGAACTAGTCAAAGTCGAGGCCGAGTGTCAGCACACAAATGGCTGGTCGTGAGAGTGTATCGACGACCACATTGTCTTTCCCGCCTTGTGCCGAATGTCGGTGGTGAACTCCGACACAAAGGAGAGGTGATGCTGTTGGCGGGCCGACAAGGGATCTCTTGCCATTGCGAACACCTGAGTGAGGGGTAGGTGGTTGGTAAAAATGGTGAAAGGCCTCCCCTTCAAGAAATAGAGGAAATGACGCACCGCCAGGTACATGCCCAGCAACTCACGATCAAAAGCGCTATACTTGCGCTCTTGGGGGCAAAGAAGTTGGCTAAAGAATGCCAGTGGTTTCCACTGTCCATTCACCTGCTGCTCCAGGACGGCGCCGACCACTGTAGCAGAGGCATCGACAGAGAGCACCATATGCAGGTCGGTGCGCGGGTGGACGAGCAGGATAGCCTTCGCGAGGGCATCTTTTGTGGCTTCGAATGCCCTACTGGCCACTGAAGTCCAGGCAATTGTCTTGTCTTTGGCCGCGATGAGGGTGGAGTGGCTGCATGATGCACGCAGCACCTGGAGTGAAGCGGTTATAGAAATTAACCATACCTACAAACTCCTGTAGCCCCTTGAGGTTGTCCGGATGTGGGAACTCCCTGATTGCAACGACTTTCATAGTGGCAGATGTGGCTCCTTCGGCCGTAAGAGTAGGGCCCTGAAACTGCATGGACTATTTCCCGAACTGGATTGATTGTTAGGCCAAAGTCGGCCAGTCAGGAGAAGAGGGTGCGCAGGTGAGACTTGTGTTGTGCCCGGTCTCTGCTGGCGACAATGATGTCATCCAGGTAAAAGAATACAAACTTCAAATCCCTGCCCACTGTGTCCATAATGCGCTGGAAGGTCTGAGCGGCGTTCTTGATCCCGAACGGCATGTGAGGGAACTCAAACAAGCCATAGGGGGTGATGATGGCCGTTTTGGGTATGTTCTCGGGGTGCACCGGGATTTGGTGAATCCCGTGCACCAGATCGACATGCAGGTTGGCCATAAAGTCCTGGATGTGAGGGATCAAGTAATGGTCAGGTACTGTCACGTCATTAAGCCGTCGATAATCTCCACAGGGACGCCAGCTGCCAGAGGTTTCAGGACTAGGTGGAGTGGTGAGGCCCAAGGACTGTCGGAGCATCAAATGATCCCCCGTTCCTGCAGATGCAAGAACTCTTCCTTCACCATGTGGAGCTTATCCAGCAGTAGCCGGCGTGCCTTGGCGTGGACAGGCAGGCCTTGGGTGGGGATGTAATGGAACACCTCGTGGCGTGTGGAGGCGGCGGAGAACTGCAGCTTGAGGAGGGACACGCTGAAACTTGTCCTTGGGCGTACTGACCATGGCCATCTGCAGCTGCTCTGTGCGGGAGGCATTGAAGCGAACGGATTGGAAGGTACGGGCAACTACCAATCGCCTACCTCAAATGTCGACCATGAGTCCGTGGGCGAGGAGGAAGTTGACACCCAGGATGGCAGTTGGAAGGGACGAAATGGTGAACCTCCAAGAGAACTTCCGCTGGCCGATCTGGAAGTGGACAGTCTTGTCTCCATATGTTCGGATCTCCGTCGAATTGGCTGCACGGAGGGGGAAGTCCTCGAGGCCGGTTCTGGGACTCGATGGCTGTGGCCGGGAAGACGCTGATCTGGGCCCTGGTGTCGACGAGGAATGGTCGGCCACTGACTGAATCCCACAGGTAAATCCTGGGTAAACTTGTACCTCTCACTTTGTTCATGTTAGATTGGTCACAGTGTTCAAGCTGCCGAAAGAAAATAGACACCCACACCGAGAGCAGTTCAGTTTATACAAATATTTATTACAAATTCAAAAGCTGATTTCAAACTGCAATATGCAAGCCCTTCCCAATTATACTTATCAACGCCTGGACTGGTAGTAGGTTGTCGGGGCGCCGGTAGCAGCTTCTCCACCTCCCCCGACCGGGACGTTAGCTGGACTCTAGAAGTTCTTCTTCTTGCTGAGAGATGTTTCCACCCCTCAGAGAGTCTCCACTTCAGCAGTGGGACCATGGCTTATATTACCCAAAAAATTGTTTACTCACAGCTTATCTCCTTGAATAAATGATTTAATTATCTTCAGGGTCTCCTGGCAGTCTGCGACCAACAAAAGGCAACTGCATCTCTGGGCCTCATGATGTAAATTAGATTATGTCTACTAATTCATATGCATTCTGGGCCTCATGGTGGAATTTCGATTATGTCTTCTGATGCAACTGCATCCCTTCTTGCATAAGCTGGTCTAAATCCTCCATTACATTCCACCCCTTGGTCGCAGTCTGTCACTTATGAGACCTTACAAGCATTTGAGTACAGAAGGAGCGAAAAAGAGAAACTAAAACTATAATAAGCACAAAAATAAGCAATAATGCAAGCAACCAACGGAGAATATTGTGGCCCAATCCCCCAAATGTACCAGTTAACCATGAAAAAGGATTTCAATCAAGGCTCAAACTATCCTTGTGGGCCACAATACCCAGACGCTGAAGCTTACAAACAGATTTTGAAACATGCTGAATATCAGATATATTAGTGGATACATCGGGCCGTGTCCCCCATGGGCAACTCCCTCGGAATGTCCTCGACATTACACATCCAATTGCTGGCATCAAAGCAGCTGTTAAGCCAGATTAGCAGGAGTGCAAGACAAAGGATCTGGAACAGATATGCCACTCTCACTCTCACACACACACACACACAAAATCATCCTGTCCCTCAATAGCCACCCATCGAGTGTTACCCTGGCCAGGTGTCACTATTTCCCCTTTTACAGGAGGGCCACTACCTGGTGGTACCACCCATACTTTTTGTCCAGCATTCTCTGGCTCGGGAGTGGGAGGCAATGACAGTTTTTCCTCTGGAATAGGCTGTAGTTCAGAAGCGTGAAGAAGTCGGTGGAAGGGTGTACCTCCCTTTAAAGGGCGATGATTCAAAGTGTCGACTGCCTGCTGCAGTACATGGCACCACTCCTTTAGGGTCCCCAGTGGTGTTAACAAATGAATTTGTTCCTTCAGTAAGCCGTTCATTCGTTCAACTAACCCGGCAGTCTGTGTGCGGGTAATAAGGAATTTGGTGGACCCATAAAATACTGTTGTCAGCTGCCCAATCATAGATTGCCTTCCCGTAGAAGTGCAAGCCATTATCAGACTGAATTTCCTCTGGTACATATAACGAGAAATTAAATGGTTTAGTCCTTGGATAGTGCTAGCTTGGTCAGCCGTCTTGGCGGGAAAAGCAAAAACCAGCCCTGAAAAGGTGTCAACTATTTCCAAGACATAACATTTACCCATAGAGTTTGGCATAGGGCCTATGTAATCAATTTGCCAGATCGCAGCTGAGCGAGCTCCCCATCTTATTCGGCCATGCGGACCAGGAGGAATGGTGCAGGACTTCACAAGCTGGCATGCTGGGCATGTCCACACGACCATGCGGACATTGTCCTGATGGATGGGTAAGGCATGTGTACGGACCCACATAGCTGACCCCTTCTCCCCCAAATGGCCACTCTGTTCATGTGCCCATCGAGCTAGGGGGACAGTATAGGGGGGGCTGATAGTGGCAAGCTGATCTGCTACTGCATTATGTTGTGCCATGTTTGTCGTCGCATTGGTATGGGCGTCAACGTGATATACGGTTATCTCACGATGATGGGAAGCATCCCACAACAGCTGCCACAACTGTTTGCCCCATATTGCGCGGTCATATACCACCCAGTCATTCTTTTGCCAATTAGGCATCCATACCACTAGTCCATTAGCCACAGCCCAGGAATCAGTAAACAGCTGAAGAGGGTGATCATGGGATTCTAGTGGTAAAGTGACCACCTTCACCTCACCATACTGACTGGAGCCACCATCCCCCTCCTCCAATAAGTGAGTTCCTGACCTGGGATGGTAAGCCACCGCCTTCTATTTCTGCTTTCCTTGCACCCATCGGCTGCTACCATCAGTAAACTAGGCATCCTCTTGTTCTGCTTTCTGTACCATCTCTTCCATGGTCCCTTGGATCATCACATCATCAATATAATGGTGAATCGAGAGAGAAGGCGATACTGGCACCGTCTCCAAATCATGGGCAATTAGGCTGTGGCAAATAATGGGAGAATGTACATAGCCCTGAGGGAGGTGGGTGAAGGTATACTGACGCCCCTTCCAGGTAAAGGCAAACTGATCCTGTGAGACCTCGCCTATAAGAATACTAAAGAAGGCGTTAGCGAGATCAATGACAGCATACCATGTTCCCGAGTTCCCAGTAGCAATGTTTTCAATAAAGATGACAATGTCCGGAACTGCCGAAGCAAGTGGTGGGGCATGTTTGTTCAAGAAATGATAATCAACTGTCATTCTCCAGGAGCCATCCGGCTTCTGGACTGGCCAAACAGGCCTATTAAAGGGTGACGTTGTGGGGCTCACTACCCCTTCCTCTTGCAAAGCATCAATGGTGGCAGTAATCTCTTCTTGCCCTCCAGGGAGGCAATATTGTGAAATGCACACTGGTTTCGGGGGAGGAGGCACCATCACAGGATCCCACTTAGCCCGACCCACCACTAGTCTTTTTGTAATAGTCCAAATTCCAAATGCAAATCCCCCTTGGCTAGTATTAAGGGCCGTACCGGCCAACACATTAATACCCAGGATACACTCGTCAGTAGCAGCCACCAGGGCATGTAACCATATAGGGGAAGGGCCATCACTCACCGTGGCGCAGACTTTTATTTCCTTCGCCATGGTGATTGCTCCTCCTATCCCCTCTATTCGAAATACCTTCCTCTGGAGTGCCCCAATTGTTCTGCAAATGTAAATCCCAATCTCCTAGTGATGGGTATACTCGTAGCAGGGCATCCTCTCGAGTGGCAAGTAAGTAATCCACCTCTCTTCCTCTACCCTGCAGCTCAGCAGTGACCCGGTTATCAGTAGTCAATGTTCCTAATCCCAACAATTCCTCAAGGTTAAATATACATTACCTCCTCCTTGCTTCCAAACACGCAGGGGCCAGGCCGCCAGAGTTTCTCCCGCCTTTTGCCTAAATCGATCTCCAATGGCAGCCTGCTCTTTTATAGAGAAGTCACATATCATTGACTGCTTTTGACCTCTGCTCCCACTTTGCCCACAGGATCCTTTGCCCAGTGGATGGGACGAGGCCTAGGGCTTCCCGTAGAGGGGTTGGGCCATTGAGCATAAGCAGGGATTCGGGTACCTTTCCCTGGGTCCTCTAGTGAGATCAGGGGATCATCTACCTCTTCAATCTCGTCAGTTACATTCCGCTCCTCTCCCTCTCCGTCTGTTTGGAAAATCCACTGCTTTACAGGGTGGACCTGAACAGCGGGTGGAGAGGGCACATGCTGAGGAGTATCTGCATTCACCACAGGCCTAAAGTGGATGACTTGCTTCTGGCTATGCTCTTTGAGTCCCCTGCAAGGGCTGGGTGTTCCACCGCAGTGCTAGAGGAAGGTTTGGCGTGGTCATGCCCGTGACTTGTAACCTCCTGGACTGCTGAGCCCTCTGGGAATCGTTCGAGCCATAGCTCCTAAGCCTTTTGAACTACCTTCCTAGGGTCAATGAAGCTCTCCTGGGACAGTAACAGCCGGATGTCTTCAGGCAGATGGTCGAGGAAGATGCGCTCGAAGAATGGGCAGTTGGTGTGTTCGCCCATGAGCGCGAGCATCTCGTCCAACAACTCGATTGGAGTTCTGCCCCCAAGGCGTCGAGGTGCAGCATCCGAGCGGCACGCTGGTGCCTGAAGGGGCCGAGGGAGCCGGTGAGCACCCGCTTGATGGTCCCATACTTACCTTCCGCGGGTGGGTGCTGAGCGAGGTGCACCACTCGTTTGGCTGTGGCCTGGTCCAGGGCGGCGACCACATGGTAAAATTTGGTCGAATCCGATGAAATCTGGCGGAGGTGAAACTGAGCCTCTGCGTGGCTGAACCAGGTCTCTGGCTCCTGAACCCAGAAGTCAGGAAGCTTGATGGCTATAGCATTGATCGAAGGATCGTTCATGTTGGGCTCAAAAATGATTGAACCTGTCGGGGTCACCAATTGTAGCGGCGGCTACACTGCTCACTGAAGGATCACACGACTAGACAGGTGGAGTTCAGTGAGCAAAGACGGATTTATTGCAGGCTGCCTGGCTGGTCTTATACTCCCAGCCCGGACCTGGATGAAAACCATGCTGGGGGGCCCTCCCGACGTCACCTGGGCGTCACGTGGGTCCCCAAGCTCGGGCTTTGAGCCCGGTGCCGAGCACGGCGCCATTTTGGCTGGCTGCCCCGCCGCCTGCGTGACAAGCGGGGTCGATTCGCCTTCCTAATGGCGTACCGCCACAAGTTACCCTTTATGAATACTACTAGCCTGCTGAGTTTCTGTTGGGTATTGCACTCGACTCCAGCATCTGCAGAGGTTCTTGTTTAAGCTGTTGGGAAGAAACGGTTCTTGAACCTCGGCCTAACACTGGTCCCAATCCCAAGACTAAACTCTGAATTCACGATTGAAATATCTCGAACTCTCAATGTACCTCGAGTTTGGATAAAGGGTTGGCTGACCATAATGGTGCCCGATCCTCTGATTGCTTCCAGCTTTTCTTAGATTCCTGGAATTTCCAGCATTCAAAATCCTTACATATCTCACCTCAAACTCTCCTTCGCCCTTTAACACTTTCCTTGCAAAGTTCATCTTTCAAAAGGCAATTTTTTAGACGATTACACCCCTATAAGAAGCCCTGGTACACAAAAGTTGCAGCTGGTCGAACGCCAACGTCGCTACGGCGCCACGTGGTGGGAGGATTGCGATTTCTGATCCTCCTTGGCCGCCGTCCTATGATTCACCGAACATGGCCTCCTCTCCGTGGCAGCGAGATACGATACCATGACAACCATCGCCTGGCAACGAAACAGCGGAGGATGGGTTCGCCATAGGGTTAGCAACGGAGCCCAGTGGCTCCCGCTCAGCTGCCTCACCGCCACCGACGCGAACGCGGCTGTGAAGTGGGATCGCAATGAACGTCAGTAGAAGCATCCCCGTAGTGAAGCCCATCATCAGGGACAGCGGCCCGGGCCTGAAACAGGTCAGTCAGAAAACACCAGCCCATCCTTCTCATCTCTCCACCTGGCTTCGGGAGTTTCGAGTTTTGTAACTTTCACTCCTCTTGCAAGGGCGATATCTCCCTTCTGAAGATGATTTGGTTAATGAGGCCAACATGGTTACTGCAGACTGGGCCACGGAGAGGGCAGGAGCACGGGTCTTTTGTAGGTGACCGCCAGTGGGCTGATAACGCCTCAAACCGTGCATCTTGGCGCCTCACAGTTTGGCGGGCAGCAGCCTCCTTTGAAGAAGACCGCAGAGCCCACCTCACTGACAAAAGACAAAGGAGGAAAAACCCAACACCCAACCCCAACCAACCAATTTTCCCTTGCAGCCGCTGTAACCGTGTCTGCCTGTCCCGCATCGGACTTGTCAGCCACAATCGAGCCTGCAGCTGACGTGGACTTTTACCCCCCTCCATAAATCTTCATCCGCGAAGCCAAGCCAAAGAATAGAAGAGAGAAGCTCACACAGGGCTTTTGTTTCTGGTGCCCCTAGATCCACGTTTCTCGACCTTTTTACCCTTGTGGAACCCTTGAAATAGTTTTCATGTCTCAGGGAACCCCTGCATAAAAATTATTATATACCATTATTAATATCTATCTCTTGTATTTTTATCATCGTTCACATGGTAAACATTACATTTTTTTCGGATAACTTGTTTCAGGAAAAAATTGCCCCTTTTGTTTTGTCAAATTTATTGTCAATGCAAAAAAAAATCATCCTGGTCGTTTATGAGACCTCACACCGAGGTTTTCATTTTACATAAGAGGTTGAAGCCTTCATTATAATAACCATGGATTTTCCAACAATAGTAAAATTCCGAATATAAAATTAAACAAAAATTATTCAAAAATGCATTAGCCTATTTATCACTGTTTCTCGCGGAACCCTAGAACCCTGGTTGAGAAACACTGACCTACGTTATCAATACCATCCCAAATTCTCCACTTTCAACTACCGTGGGTCAATGGTTCCCTGAAATTACTGGGGATGTCGCCTTTCTTCAAGGAGCATTTCAGTACATCCTTGAATCCTTTCCTCTATTCATCTGGCAATCTCATCACATTACAGAGCTTAGAATAGTGTGCCTGTTTTGGAAGTCTTGTATCAGGTGTAAGCAAATAATATGGCTTGCACAATGTAGTTGACTAAATATTTATAGGGCCTCAATATTGGTTTTGGGAAGATAAGACAATGTACATTTTGGAGTGTTGTCACCCTAAGTTGAACAGCTTTTTATTAATTCCATTGATTAGCTCCATACCCTGCTTGCTTTGATTTATTGTAACACTTTATCTGCACTTTATTAATGCTGTACTTAAATATGGGTTAACTTTGCTGGATAGCACTCAAGAGAAAGCTTTTCAATATATTTTGGTTTTTTTAAAAAAAAGTAGATTACTTCAAGTTCTTTGGAATAAATATTTCCAATGACCTGACCTGGGACAAGTTAATTAATTCAATAGTCAAGAAAGCATACCAACACCTCTACTTGCTCAAAAGACTGCAGGTTGAGCATGTCCCCCATGTCCATTAACAACTTCTGCAGGTGCACCATTGAAAGCATACTTGCTGGATGCATCAGAGCATGGTATGGGAGCTGCTATTTGCAAGATCCTAAGAAGCTACGGAAGTTAGTGAATCCAGCTCAGAACATAATGCCAATTTCCCTCCCCTCCATGGACTGCCTCTACATCTGCCACTGCCTAGGAAAGGCAGCCAACAAATTGGCTGACCCATCATAATCTGGACACACTTTCTTCTCCCTCCTCCCATTTGGGAAAAGGTTTAAAAGTGTAAAAGTAGGCTTAAGGACAATTTATTCTCCACAGCAATCAGCTCTTAAATGAACCCCATTACTGTGCTATCATACTGCCCTTGTTTGGTGCTCATTGATCTTCCTTTTCATTGTAGTACTATATTTTGTATTCTTTATATTACTGTAACCTGCCAGAGATAACCTGTTAGCTTATTCAAAGAAGACCCATCTCAATGTGCTATGTATTTTGTGACAAATAGACATAAATTTAAGAGACTGCAAATGATTAAACTTGAAACAAAAAAAAACAACTGCTGGAGAACCTCTGCAGATCAAGCATCATCTGTGAAGGCAAAAGGATGGTTGACATTCAGGTCAAGGCCTACATCAGGTCTGAGGGTATAGAAGGAAGATAGCTAAAATAAATAAATAAATAAGTAGATATATATGTGTGTGTGTGTATTTATATATATATATATATATATATATATAATTTATTTATATATATGTAAAAGTCATGAGATAGGTGCTGGTAAGTGATAGGTGCAATCAAGTGAGATGGGGCTGGAGAGGAGTCAGGCAGGTAAGGGGCAGACAGGATTTAGAGACCAAATCTTGTTGGTAATAGGTGAAAGTAGATCTGGAAAAATAATGGACAGATGAAGCTGGGTGGGAGACCCAGTGGGGAATGTCGATACTGAGGCTGGAAGGTGATAACTCGGTTGAGATAAGGAAGGGATGATGGGCAGATGAAAGGGAATTGGAAGAGTAGGCCAAGGGAGAAGAAACCCAGGTGCATAGGTTTGTGGATGATGGGCAGATGGTAACATGTTGGAAATATTGGTGAATTTACAAAACCTGGAAAATTGATCAGGAGAAAGATCTGAGGTAGACTGGTTGAGGGAAAAGAATGAGTTACCTGAATAATCCCCTTTCTACTCTCAACCCTGATGCAGGATTTTGACCCTAAATGTCAACCATCGCCTTTCCTTCACAGATGCTGCTGAGTTCCTCCATCAATTTGTTTTTGGCTCCTCATTCTTCTTCTTAGAGAAGCCAAAAGTTTCTTCATAGTTGAAGATTGCAGGACAGCCCATAAACAGTGGATACATGCTACTCCTATAGGCTGGGAGTTTATTGGATATTTACACTGTGCCCAAGAAGATGAATGTTAAAGTTCTCAAAGACCAATCTTAAGCCACTTCTTACTTGCCTGAATGGAATTATACCCTTCACTGTAATTCTGAGAATTCTTCCTCTAATTGTGTGTATAAAAATGTAGAATACAGATGAAGAGCCAAATTCACCTCTGAATATCATTGTTTACAGTATACTAACTATTTAATGTAAAACCAGGTAATAGCTCACCAGTTGCTGTATATATGGGGTGGAAAAAGCCACATTTTCCCAAGTCAAAGTTACCAAGCATATACTCATTTACTGTTATTTTGGAAACTGTACCATTTTGGGCATGGTCACATGTATTATTAATTGATGGTGCCTGTTACAACATGAGCTTTGTGGAGCTGTGCTTGGCTCTCAAATGTAGTTGGTGTCTGTGTCTGGAGCCATTTATTTGTAGCTATAATGTGACAAATTAATCATCAAAATTTTTAAATGCCATTAATGCTGTGAGTAAAGTTAAACTTTAAGTCAATTCAATACACCTTTTTTCACTTTCCTATTTGTAAGGATATATGCCCAAGGCGTGTGGACATAAATCGTGTTGCTGATCTTATAGAAGATAAATACTCAGTGAGTATTTATAATAAAAATGCAATTGTATATTAATGATATTGTCATCTGCATCATATCCTACTGTGTTACTAAGAGTACAAATGGACTTCTGATAATCAAGCAGGTTTTGCATTGTGCCTTTTTGAGATGAGCCTTTTTTCCCCCATATTGTCTATGCTGACTTCTTTTGCTCATTTATATTAATCCTATTTGCAGCAATAAGGATCATGTCATTGCTTATTTAAGTGTCTGTCTAAATACCCCATAAGCATAGTAATTGTATCTGATTCCACCATCTCCTCTGGCAGGGCATTCCAGATATCAATCACCTTCTCAGTAAAAAAAAATTTGCACCTCAGATCCAATGTTCCCTTTTTTTTTTAGCAGTCAGTGTGCACAAAAATCTTATGCTGTGACAAAAGTATGTGCGCACTGAACGCTTGTGAAATTGTTTCAAGATAATTTTAGCACAGCTTATCTCTCAATGCTAATAAAACTGTATTAGCATGTTTTAATACAATACAAGCATGATGAACTACTTCTTTAACCAGCTAACCAGTTAACAGAAACAGTTAGCTAAGAGATTATTTTTAGTAATGGTTCATTACTGCATTACCACCCTTTTGTGCGCACGTTAATTCCCTTTGTGCATTGGTTGCAAAATGTGTGTGCACTCACAGCTCAGAGGGCCCAGTGCTCAGACCCCCTTTAAACACTTTTTACCTCACCTTAAACCGATGACCTCTTGTTTTTGAAACTTTACCATTAGAAAATGATTTTGTCTCTGTATCAAGAAAATGCCTCTCATAATCTTGTATACTTGTTTCAGGTTATCCCTCAATTTTCTTCGATCCTGACAAAACAAACCTATCAAATCTGTGCTTATAACTTAGTTCTCTCAACCCAGCAACATTCTTTTTAGACATTCAGCATGGTAACACGCCCTTTCAGCACATGAGCCTGTGTAGCCCAATTAGCCCAATTACACCCAATTAGCCCAATTACACCCAATTAGCCCAATTACACCCAATTAGCCCAATTACACCCAATTAGCCCACAACCCCTGGTACAATTTGCAGGGTAGGATGAAACCAGACCAACCGGAGGAAACCTACAGAGACACAGGGAGAACAAACAAACATATTGCAGACAGCGTGGTATTCGAACCCTGGTCCTGATCGCTGGCATTGTAACAGCATTATGCTAACCATGACACCTGTTAAATCTTCTCTTCACTCTCTCCAGCACAACCACATCCTTCCTAAAAAAAAGTTGATTTCAATGTGATATAAACTTTTCCTCCAAGTCTGTCTGCAGTTTTCATCATTCCAAGATATAATTTGCACTGCAACTATTTTCTTCACAAAAGTAGCACTTCATAGATAGACTGAGTTGGTTTTGCCATTTCTTTTGACACCACTCTTTCCAGGCCTCTATCCACAACTTTTTTTCTCTTAGACAACACCTTATGATTGACATTTTTGTGGGTCCTAATTTAGCTAAGGAAGCCAGAGTAGAACCACATTTCTAGGATATAAGATGAGTGAAAGATAGGTGAATGTGTAGCTTGGGAGATGGTGTGCTCTTTCCACTGCTTACCCAGGGATTTTGTGTGTTTTCAATGCATGCTGTTAAGTTTCTCAATGTCATCCTAAATGCTGCTTGTTCACTTTGAGCAATTATAGATTAGAGGAACCCACAACTGAGTGGGCATGTTGCAATTTTCTAAGAGAACTTTGAGTATATCATCAATACGCACTCAGAATAATTTGACAGAGGAGCAGTTGATTGGGCAATCGAGTTCAAATTCAAGACAAAAGGGTTGAAAAGGAGTGACTTAGCAGATAGCAGTTGATTAGGCAATAGAGTTCAACAGTTGAAGACAGAGGAGCAGTTGATTGGGAAATCAGTTTCAACAGTTGAAGGGCAATTGAGATCAGGTGACCCAAGCCACTATCAAAGTTTGGAACGGTGTAGCAGAGTGGTCATTAAGGGAGTAGTGGGCTGAGTCAGAGTTGAAAGGCTTTGGCTCAAGGGGCTTTGTTTAATAGGATTGAGGTGGTGCAGGGGTTGGAGTAAGAAAGTGGTACCCTATTTGAGGAACAAAAAAAGGATTCAGCAGGTAGGCACAGGTAAGGGCAGGTTTTAGATTTTTTTTCCCCTCTTGTTATAAACAGTTCAAATAGCAGCCAAAGCAAGGGAATGTTCCACTTGCAGAATGTGGGTTGTGAAGGAAACCAGTGGTATCCCTGATGACTTCATCTGTGAGAAGTGCATCCAGCTGCAGCTCCTAAAAAGCTGGAATTGGATGAACTCCGGATCATTTGGGAGGCAGAGAGGGTGATAGACAAGAGTTGCAGGAACACTAGGAGGCAGGAGAAGGGTAGATGGATAACAGTAGATGGAAAAGGAACAGGCAGGCAGTTCCTATGGCTG